>NC_086368.1:4431020-4606020 GCF_036324505.1 Eleginops maclovinus | reverse complement strand
AGCCTTAGTGTTAGGGTTAGGTCTGATTTTATAACACATTATCTACGTATGTCTATATATATATATTTCTTTTTTTATTGAGTGATTGGGAGATAACAGAACAGGTTAAGACAACTACAGCAACACAGAAACAGACCCAGGATATATTGTATTTCTGATAAATATCTAGGGGGTTCATCTGTAAAAATTCAGTTCATCTTCTTCATGGTCAACACCTGGCATTTACATTACCAACAATATTCCCCTTATTGAGAATCAGAATCAGAAATCCTTTATTAGTCCCACAGCAGGGAGATCGACACTGTTAGAGTAAAAGTGGCATAGCAGGTAAAGAAAAGGCATTCAATAACACAGAATAAGCTAACATATTAGTATATAGAATAAAAGCACACATTAGGTATACTAGAATTAAAAAAGACAAGCAAGTAGGTAAGTATATATCCATGGCCAAAAAATGATGAGCTGCAAATTAAGAACTTAGTGACATATGTAATGTAAGATGTTGAGACATTACACAAATTATGATTGATGGTGATCATGGTGATTATTGCAAAGTATTTCAAGAAAAGTGTTTATATTGCACAAGATCTCAACAGTCCGTATTGTGTTGTGTTCTAACCGTGGCCGTGGTTCAATCTCAATATCTGCTCCCTCGATGTTCACTGGTGGGGTTGGGAGTTTGTTCCTTGGTCACACCAGCTCCTTGGTCTTCCCTGCGTTGAGCTGGAGGTGGTTCCTCTGGTGCCAGAGGATGAAACTGCGTCAGCTCCCTGTACTCCCTGTTGTCCTCGTTGGAGATGAGGCCGACGGTGGTGGAGTCGTCGGAGAACTTCTGCAATTGACAGGTCAGCGTGTTGTGGGTGAAGTCTGCAGTGTAGATGGTGAAGAGAAACGGTGCCAGCACCATCCCCTGGGAGACCCCGTACTGCAGATGATGGTGTCTTAATGGCAGTCCCTGGTCTTCACGTACTCTGGACGGTTGGTGAGGTAGTCCAGGATCCAGGAGGTGAGGTGGTGATCCACCCCAGAGAGCTGCAGCTTGTCTCCCAGGAGCAGCGGCTGGATGGTGTTGAAGGCACTGGAGAAATCAAACAACATGGTCTAACAGTGCAGCAGGTAGATGACGCCATTACCCACCGTGATGTCAGGCTGGTAGGCAAACTGCAGCGGGCCCATCGATGATCTCACAAGGGGGCCGAAATTGTCCAAGGACCTGCCTCTCCAGGGTCTTCATCAGCTGCGATGTCAGCGCCACCGGCCGGTAGCTATTGAGGTCGTGGGGTGAGGGTTCTTTGGCACAGGTACCACACAGGAGGTCTTCCACAGTCGTGATACTTGGTTGAACAGAAACTCCACAATCCCACACAACTGGTCTGCGCAAGATTTAAGGAGCCTCGAGCTGTAGCCATCTGGACCCGCTGCCTCGCGCACCTTAAACCTCTGCAGTTCCCTGCAAACCTGGCTGGTTGTGAGGGACAGAAATGCCGTTTAACTGAACTAATCACATAAAGCAGAGTACTAAGGAGAAATAATTAACGTTCAGGTGGTGTCACACACACACATTTGGGTTATACACAACTACACACAGGAAGCAGGAACATCTACATTATATAATCATGATCACACACAGAAATAAGAACAAACAAACCAGAAAGAAAAGAGGGAATGTGACAGAGTGTTTGAGAAAATGTAAATTGTGTTATCCCCGTGTGTGGGTGTGTGTTTGTGTATGACCATGGGAGCTGAGCGGCTTTGCACCAGCACGTGATGTGTGCAGCTGTTTGTATGTGTGTGTGTGTGTGTGTGTGTGTGTGTGTGTGTGTGTGTGTGTGTGTGTGTGTGTGTATGTGTGTGTGTGTGTGTGCGTGTGTGCGTGTGTGTGTGTTCACATACAGAGGTGACATTGATTTGTCTTTGAGGATGAGGCAGTCCGTCCCACGTGGCTCCGTCTCTTTATTTCTCAAACCTCTAACCTCCTCCTCTCTTCCTCTCTCTCCTTCAGTTCCACAGCCTCGTTGACCTCCTCCTCCTTCCTCCTTCCCTTTCCATTTTTCACCTCTCTCCTCCCCATCCCTCTCCTGTCACTCTCTCTTCTCTAATCACAATGAGGAGGAATGTGTTTAATCTCACTAAAACACAAGATGAGTCATTTGCTTTAAAGGCAGCCCTTCCTCTGTGTGAAGTATTTCCTGGAGCTGGAAGCAGAGGCAGTGTGAATCAGGGGTTTATCTTTTCCTCTCATTTCCAGTAACTAAAGACTTCAGATTATTTAGAAATGTGAAATTGTTGCATTGATTTGGTTTACATAAACATATACAAATGGGTTTCTTTTAGGTTGCTGTTGGTTTAGGAATGAAAATATATCTATACGGTACCTTTTGAATTATGATATCTATGGAGTAATTCAGGTATATTTGAATTCTGATATTATTTCCTGGAAGCCAATTGCAGTTTATTGGCCTAAAACACCTCAATTGGACTCCTTTGTTTACTTCTGTAACACAGTGACATCACTGGCTTGTGCTCCAAAAATTGTACGTTATAGGTTAAGGGGCGGGACACCTCTAAGCTAACCAATCAGAGCAGACTGGGCTCTGGTTTCAGACAGAGGGTGAAAAGAGGTGCTGCAGCACAGGCAGTATGAGAAAAATGAAGAGCTTTTTGAACATGAAAGCATGTCCCAGTAGAGGATCAAAATACAAATATGAACCTGAAAATGGGCATTACATGTCCTCTTTAAATGAAAAGAACATTCAGTTCTACTAAACAGCACTTCTCCCGTGCTTTCTGGAAATGTAATGTATGTCCGACCCTTCAACTAACGTCAGGCCACTTAAGTTGGTGATGAGATTGAGTTTCAAATATTAATAATTTGACTGTTTGATAAACCCCCTTTAGGCTAGCAGTATGTAGCCTGTGTTTGCGTGGAGGGTCCGCCACATTAAGTGCTGTTCCAAACCAACGAGAGTGGAGGGGGAGGGGGTTATCAGACTCAGCGAGTCTGCATCGCACCTGGCTTCACCTGCTGTGTCCGTCATAAAACACGTTGTGTACTGTACAAACAGTTCCTGCAGACATTTAATGATAAACTGCAAAACATGATATACATTTAATATCAACATACAGATGATAACAACTTAATGGTTACCACGTACTTTTTTAACTTAGGATCATTAACACTTGTTTAGTCTAGAAAACTGTAAATGTGTAGTTTTTTATATTTACACGGACTGTTGCCAAAACTAAGCAGCTTGTATACAACATATGTCAAAACAAAAAGAGGTTTGCAGAAAATAAACAGCATTAAAGATTTTTTGAGTTTTAATTTAGTTATGATTTATAATTTTTTGTCCAAGAGATGCTGATTTGAAACCGTTGTTATGAAACATTACGGCATTTCCTGTTTCTGCCAGAGAGAGGGGGGTTCATCCCAAAGCATGCCGCTGTAGGGTATGGTTTGAAATTGGTTCTGTCTCTGAGTAGGGAAATGGCGATTGATTGGTCCACTTCTTTGTTCCTGACCCAAATATGTCAACAACTATGAAATATTTGGATGGCGTAGTTTTCTAGCAATAGCTGCATACCTACGAGCAAGACCTCCAGCTCTAAAAGTGTGAGTTCCTCTTTTTCCATCTGAAGTGATTCTATTTGCAACTGTATTCAAGGCTTGCGTTGAGCTCTTTTATGTCAGCTTAAGTGGTTCCGCAGTTTATTGTCAATTGACTCTAGTACACTGACCTAAATGCTGGTGGTTCCATCATCGGTTTCAGCCTCAGTTTATTTTTGTGGTGTACTCATGATGCACATTCTGTAGAAGTAAGTGTCCTGTGAGTCTTTTCCAGAGTTTTGGCAATTGAATTGAAAAAAAGTTTGGGTTGACTGTCAAACTCTTACTCTAAACTTTTTGTTTAGAGATTAGTTTGTCTAGCAGCAGGGGGCCGCCATGTTTGATTTCACCATTGTCTTGCGATACTATCATGCCTTCATTGCTCCTACTGTCACAATTTGTCCTTTTACGCCTAAAAGGGAAAGCCAATGCAGAAGGAAACTTGCATTCTCTGTAAAATAAGGCAGGGGGCGACGCCTCTGGTGAGATTGTGAAGAAGTCCTTGAGAAAACGACTCTGTAATAATTCAAATACTCAAATCATGCAGGGTATACAGTATACATAGATTTATCATCCAAAAATACTATATATGAGGTTTGTTCATGTAATGTTAAAGGATCCACCTTTTAAATATTGACCACTTTCTTTTTCTTGTTTCTTTGTTTCACTCTCCCTCCACTCTTTCTAAACCTTTAAAGACACACACACACACACACACACACACACACACACACACACACACACACACACACACACACACACACACACACACACACACACACACACACACACACTGTAAATGTCAAAGCGTATGTGTGTATTGGAACATGTTAGTTAATGGCCTTGGTCTCTCTGAGCCACAGGCTGAATCTCAATCACATGTTGTGAGAGTCCCAGGAGAGTGGAGGTTCAATTCCTCATTCCAGCCTTTCATCTGATGTATCACTCACTGTGTGTGTGTGTGTGTGTGTGTGTGTGTGTGTGTGTGTGTGTGTGTGTGTGTGTGTGTGTTTGTCAGAGTAAATAATGATTTTGCAGCCATGTGACAGAGTTTGTGTTAAGGGGCAGGGAAAAAGAGATGAAAAGAAAATGGTTTGAAAATAGTGGGAAAAATAAGTTAAATGAAGTAAACAATCGAACTGAACTGAACTGAACTTTAAAGTGCATCTAAATTGCTTCTAAATATCATGCATTGTTTGTTTGTAAAGCATCTATATATAATAAAAAAAACTTACTCCATGCACAACTCCATATTGGATACTTGGACTTCTGCTTTCCTCCCTAACTCAATAAGTGAGCCAGGTTACTACCTTTATTAATATGAATGGTAGATCTCTGAAGTGTTTTGCTAAAAAAATAGCAAACAGATCACCCATTGCAGCATGCCTCATACCCCTCTATTTCAGCCCTGTTCCTGAAGTGCTGATTATGTGACTGTAGCTGAGCTGCTGCTAGCCACGCCCCTTTGGAGTGTCCCCATGGTAACGGTGAGCTCTACGAAGAGAAGGGTGTCTACCGGCCGAAACTCAGCTAAATGCTGCCGTGATTAAACGCCATATAATGTTCCAAACCACATCAAGTATTATTTCTGAAACAGCATGGAGTTCAAACGTTTCTCTCTTGTGGGGTTTACCTCGAGGACAGGACCTTTTATATCCGGCTTCTTTACACATATTCTCTCCAGTACAGCATTAGCTCTGAGTGTTAGCGAAGCATGCTAATGTAAACGCTTACCATACTACATTCAAAATAAAGAAGAATCGGAGGATGAAGCCCTCTTTATTGGTCACACACACACAGCAGAGCATACACAGTGAAATGTGTCCCCTGCATTTAACCCATCCTAGTACTAGGAGCAGTGGGCACGTGGCGCATTGTTTCTCCAGTGTTACCAATAGAACAGAGACATTATATGTATTATATAACAACTCTAAGTCCCTCCTGCAGACATCCTGCTGAATACACAGACAGAGACAGCTGGGGAGGGGATTCAGCTCTCGACTGTTGTCAGGAGTTCAAAGTAAAGCCAGCCCACATTTCCAATATGAGGTCAAGTCTGCAACAAATCTGGATCAGCTCGTTTGTACCCCGTTTTTAGAGGTGTGGGTAAGGAGGAAAAGAGAGAGGGGTGTATTTTCTGACACTTTGGGAGTCTCCTTACACACCGGGGACACGCAAAAGAAAGCAAAAAGTGCATTTTGAATAATAGGTGACTTTTAACTAAAATGATTGTTTACTACCAGCAAAATATGTATTGATCTAGAATTCTAGATCTAGAATGGCTCCAACGTTTGAAACAAACTGATTTTATTTGACTGGATTCAATTTACAACTCAACACACTGTTGAAAGAAAGATACCACACTATAGCAACGCTGCGCAGATTAGTTATTTTGCTCAGCATGGTTCTCCTCAGAGAGCTCGTAACACGGGTGTGCCTGGAGTTTTGGGCAACTGTAATACAGGAATGACCCTTAGCACTTAAAGATGTTAGTGAAGCTTTGGAAAAACGTCCTTTTTGAAATTTGAGCTATTTTGTCCGCTTAAAGCTTATCCATAGTCAGGTTGCGGAGGAAGCAGTTCCGGCAGAGTATCCGCTGTAACGGGCTGCTCTGCTAACAGGTTATGGGCCCAGAGAAACTAAGAAACAAGTTTTAGCACCATGAGCGGACGAGCTGCCGATGGAAGTAGACGCCACAGTAACCTGGGCGCGGCTCCTGTTTGATGGAGACGAAAAGAACTATGAGTTATGGGAGGCGAAATTTTTGGGCCACCTTCGTTTGGAAGGCTTAAAAGAAACAATTCTAACAGAGCCCACTGCCGACGACACGGATGAGCTGCTGGAAGATACCAGAAAGAATGAGGAAGCCTATGCAGAACTCATTCAGTTTCTGGACGATAAAAGTTTGTCGCTGGTGATGCGGGAGGCTGCCGATGACGGGCGGAAAGCCCTACAAATTTTAAGAGACTATTATCAAGGTAAAGGACAGCCACGCATAATAAGCCTCTATACAGAACTGACTTCACTTCAGAAGTCAGAAAGTGAAAGTGTGACGGAGTACGTGATCCGGGCAGAGGCCGCGATCACAGCGCTAAGAAATGCCTGTGATACATTCATAGCCGTGGGAAGTAGGGGTGCTGGAGGTCTGGTCCCGACAGTTGGAATATCGTAGCAGCCCCGCCAGTTGACAAAAAAAAACTAACGATAAAATACATAAACTATTAAATGCATAAAATGTCTAAAATTTAAAATTATGTTGTGTAATATGGTTTAATACAGTTTCTTAATTATTACAAAAATAATCTTCAAAACGTTTTCGATAGCGCTGTGCATTCTGGTTATATCAGATGTCATATGAAGTAGCCACGGGATTGTTTAAGCTAAAATGGCAGCCTGAACGTTAAAATGGCACAGAAACGAATTTCAGATTTTTTCAGTGGATTACCAATACCAGTGTCTAAAACCAGTAGGTCTACACCACCAGAGTGTCTCCAGATTGGAGAAACGGAAACAAATCCAGCTAGCAGCAGCAGTTCATCCTCCGTTTCAGAAGATGCAGAGATCACTGACACAAATGATGACGGTAATAACGGCCCTCCAAAGCCCGCCACGTCTCTGCACAATGCTGCTGCCACTGACAGTGGATGTGTACCCACTGAGCCTTTCCAACCGTTGAACTTTAATTTTCCTGGTCGACGTTGTGGGAATGAAACGTAGGCTACAGTCGTACATTTTCACCATCCTGGTTTAACAGGTGGAAGTGGCTACATTATGTTCCAGAGATAGATCGTGTCTTGTGTTTTGCTTGCCTGAGAGCCAAAGAAAAAAGACTGATCAATGCTGATAGTGTTCGTGCAGACAACCCATTTCTGTCGGGTGGTTTCGGAAACTGGCGTAAGGCTACCTCAAAATTCAACGAACATGAAAAATCTAAACTGCACACAGACTCCATTCAGAGACTTGCTGCACTGGAAGGCACACCGATTAACGCTCTCTTATCTGATGCGGTTTGCAAACAACAGGCGACTGCTCGTCATGTTTTGGAACTACTGTTCAGAAGTATTCGCTTTTTGGGCAGCAAAGGTATTCCGTTCAGGGGAGACACTACACGTGATGGTATACTGTTTGGATACATGCTGGAGCGAACATATGATCTTCCGAAGGAAAGAGAGTGGATTATGAGACGAGACAATTGGATGTCAAACACCATACAGAACGAGATCATTCAACAGTTCGCGCATGCAATTCAGAGGAACATTGTCGCCAATTCTTCCGAATCCATGTTTTATGGACTAGTTGCTGATGGCACTACTGACATTAGCACCACAGAACAGTTCTCATGTTGTTTGCAGTTTGTTGACAGCAGCCTGGAGGCGCATTGCTTGTTTTTGGGTTTTTATAATGCTCCTGACTCTACCGGACAAACTTTATTTTCTTGCATCAAGGATGTGTTTTTGAGTCTGAACATTCCGATTGAAAGACTTATTGCTTATTGTTTTGATGGCGCTAGTAATATGTCCGGCTGTTTCTCAGGAGTCCAGGCCCGTCTGAAAGAACTGTGCCCTCTGTCCATGAACGTTCACTGCAACAACCACGCACTTGATTTAGTTCTCCAAGAAGTCGCCTGCGAAGTTGGCCTAGTGGCCGATACATTAAACTTTGTGCGGGGTGTTGCTGGTGTGATACGAGAGTCGTCAAAGCGTAAACAGCTTTATGAATTGCTTTTCAGTAGTTGCGACGAGGTTGCAGTTAACATCCTAGGCCTGTGCCCAACCAGGTGGTGTGTGCGGGCCACAGCCATCAGGCGCATATGTTCATCTTACAACACTCTGCTGGCCACACTAACGTTGTTGAAAGATGACAAAACCACAAGAGGTGACAGCAGAGCAAAGATTGTCGGGCTGTGGAAGCAAGCCCGTAAAGGCAGAACTCTCTTCGGCCTGCTCTGTTGCCAGGCACTGTTTGAACCGTGTGAGGCTGTGGCACGGAAGCTGCAGAGCTCCACAATGAGTGCGCTTGGCACACTTGAGTGCGCAAATGTACTGAAAAACAGCATTGCGGCCCTTCGAGACGACCCAAATGTTGTGCAGATGTTTCAGAAGGTGGAAGAACATTCCTCAAGAATGGATCTCAAAATGCCAGAAACGAGAGAGAGCAGAACCCCGGCACGATTTAGGCAAACTGCAGAGCCAGAAGCACTCACTCGCAGCGCACCAACAGCCTCTTGGAAACGGGAATTCTATGAGGCTGTCGATCTAGTTTCAGGGGAGCTTCAAAGAAGAGTGGACTTGGACAGCCTTCAGCTTCCTATGGAGCTGGACAACTGCCGCCTTGATCTCCAGCTTAAAATGCTGAACACTGTCACCAAGGAGTCTCGGTGCACCACAGTTAAAGATGTAGCAGCACGTCTTTGTAATCTCCATCCACAGACGAGAGCTCTCTTTTCTGAGGTTGAGAAAGTCATCCAGTTATGTCTGGCTCTGCCAATATCAGTGGCCTCATCGGAACGATCGTTCTCCACTTTGAGAAGGTTAAAGACTTGGTTAAGGTCCACAATGACACAGAAGAGGCTGACGCATCTTTCATTGATGAATGTCCACAAAGACATTATGGACGATGTGGACATGAATGCGCTCATGAGAGATTTTATTTCCATGACGCCTGAGCGTCAGTCCGTGTTTAGAGTAGTACTGTGAAAGGCCCAACGGTAAGCGCTTGATTTGATCAGCTCAGCTGCCGCCGAGCAGTGTACTGTAAATAGTTCGACGCTGACTTTTTTGTTTTTCATGTCAGTTGAGATTGTTGAGATATAATAACTGTTCTCAGTTGTGTGCGATTCTAAGGTACAGCCTATAAAAGGTTGAACTAAATGCTTGTTCAGTAGTAGTTGATGCCGTAGTAGCTCTGACCGTGAGACTGATGTGTCAGAGCACACCGAATAAATACGCCAAGTACGGCTAAAGATAATTCACTCTCCGTGTATGCTTTTCCTCCGAATGCAACGTTATCTGTGCAACAGTAGTGCACCACAGCTCAACAGATACTAATAGACATATTGTGCATTCTTCCCTGCCCCTGAGAACACTGCAGGTTTCTGTTGATGCTTGTTTGGTTTAATGTTTTTTCGGAAGTCGCTCATTTACAATACCGTCTTTAAAGCTGTAAACATTTTTTTATTGAAATAAGTAGCCTTTTGTTTTAGTGTTCACATCACAGTAGCCTATCTGGTTTACAATGAAATACATCGTGTGGTGTTTAAATATTGCGCACACGTATGCCTGTCTTTTATTTAGCCTATCGGAACACCTCTCAGTCTTCAGCACCCCCAACCCAAATCATCTTCCCACGGCTATGGATACATTAAGTGACAGACTTTTGGTAGCGATGGTGTTGAAAGGTTTGCCTGAGTCCTTCAAACCATTCACGATCCATGTTACACAACAAGATGAGACAATATATTTTGCTGAGTTTAAAACAAAGCTACGCAGCTACGAGGACACGGAGAAGATGCGCGCTGCAGCGACAGATGACAACGTGATGAACGTGCGGCAGCAGAGAGCGAGGGGCGCTGCGGACGCGGTGTGCTTCAGATGCGGCATGAAGGGACACCTGGCCAGAGCCTGCCAGCGTAAACTCTGTTGTAGTCACTGCAAGAGCAACACACACCGGGACACAACCTGCAGACGGAGGCAGCGGCGGGACCGAGACGACGCACGAAAGGTATCCGGGCAGACAGCTGACCAGGACAAGGAGTACGTCTTCCGGGTGAGCGAAGGAGCAGCAGGAGTGGACGTGAGGGGCCTGATGGTCGACTGTGGGGCAACTTCGCACATCGTCACAGGGCTGGACTGGCATCTGAAAAGGGCCCGGGCACTTTTGATCACCCAAGGGCCAAGCGCCATTTTTTAATATATATATATATATATATATATATATATATATATATATAAATCCCATTTCAACGTTCTGATTTGGCTTTAAACACAACAATATAAGTTGGAAACCAAATCTAGTCAGAGCAATATTTGACACCAAAGCTAAGGCACCACACACTAGGGCTTTGACTTTTGCCCAAAAATCATATTCGAAGTTCGTTTGTTTATTAATATTAAAGTTCGAATGTATTCGAATATTTATTAATAATATTTTGACCATTAAATGTCTTCAGTAAGACCAATATTAGTATCACACTTCAGTTCGATGTTCTGTCCACCAGAGGGCAGTGTATCAGTCAATGGCGGGTGTCCGTAATATGTACAACATTAGTGTGGGTCCCACATATGACAGTTAACGCTCCATCGGAAATACACGAACCTTTCGTGACGTGCACCTAGTCAGTCAATGATGCTTTCGGAAGAAAAACACAGTCACTTGTTTTGGTTTTTTTAATTGTATTATTATCAGACTCTGGATTAAACACAAACAGTTTTATCCACTGTTCTCATCAAAAATAAATAAAAAAATAAGCCAGTCAGGCTAAGTAGGTTAAGGCTTAGCCTACTCCTCATCAGGCGTAGTTGTCGTTGGCGCGGCCATTGTTTTAGAATATTGTTTTAAAATAAGCGCGATTGCGCGAACCAGGAGGATGCCAACGTCATAGGTCTACAGGAGCCCAGATGACCAATAATAGCCTTGATAATGAGCTCGCGGTTTTACTTCACCAGGCGTGAAAAAAACCTTGGAATCTGAATTGAAAACAACACTAATAAAAAATAATTCCCATATAGGTTCGAATATTAAGGGCTCCCTAAAATTCGTTCGAATTTCTTTATTTTTTTAAACAATCGAATTATATTCGAACAACGAAGTTCGAGGTCAAAGCCCTACCACACACACACACACACACACACACACTACTGTATGTTTTAAGTCTTACTGAATAAAATTAAACCTGTAGTAATAATTTCCTTGGTTAAATGTTTTTATACTTTCAGCTTAAAATTGCTCCAATCCACATACTGTTAGTGAGCTTACTGAATGGAATGTTAACACACACACACACACTCCCCCCCCCCCCCCCCCCAAAACGTTTCTAGTTGTCTAGTTTTTCGGACACTCGTCATTTTTTTCACCACAGCAAAACCAAGTGACCGCTTCTTATTGCTTAGGCTTCCAACATAACTTGTTAAAGTTCCGTGTACAATACGCCTTGAAACATCCAACTGCGTTGTCTCAACCATGAAGAAATTGAAACATCCATTGCTTTAATGCTTTCCAGAACACAACGTGTTTGAATGGTAGGATAGCCTATCCATGACCACCACAGGAAAATGCAACTCATAAAGACACGATTAAAATATCAGATACACATTGCCAACAACAAAGCTAATATACCATGTTTTTACATGTCATGCAAATTGGAGTGAGCGCGTAGCTATCAGCTATCAGCTATTCCTAAACAGTAGCACGGCTAGTCAGCTTCTTACCTATCCATCTACCGTTGAAATACACCGATTCGGTGAGCGATTTGTGTATGTCGCCATCTAGCGACGGGGCCATTGCTGCGGTGTGCGTGCTCAATCATTACACTCATTATCCATTCAACAGTCATTGATGCTATCAATAATAGCAAGATAACCATAACCCCAAATGAATAAAGTTACTTGGTTGGACAATGTCAAACAGTGGCCTCCAGTTACTGATGAAGGTATCTGAAATTACTGATATTAATTCATGAATTAATATAATTAAATATTAGTAAACGGAAAGTAGAAGGAGATGTAAACACAGCTAGCTTCCGTTGAATTGACTTACTGACCTTAGCATGCTAACTAGCATTTAATCTTTAAGGACAGCCCACGTGATTAAAAAATAATGTCATTATTAATGTTGGAATTAAATACTTGTTTCAGCAATAAGTATGACATATTAAAATAGGATACAGCAAGAAAATAGACTGTCAACACACATCGCTATGTGTTGACGTTTGTTGTAGCTAACATGCTAACGCAAGCTTACATGACATTTCATTAACATGATATGGCTGCGACGTGATCAAAAACAAAAACACTTTTTTGCTTCGTTTTAGATATTCAGGAGTATTTTATTCTTCGGCTGGCCAGTGATGACCAACAAAACAAAAACTACAGGTCACTGATAGAAGGTCAAAACTACCTGAGCTCTGGATGGGTCGGGCAAATTGTGTGTCTCGCATACAGACTTCTTCCATAATTGAAGCTTTTGGCTGTTATTGAAGCAGCCGATGACGGCACACGCCCTTCCAGACTGTCTGGGCATAATTATTGCTTTTCACAAATCTCGTTCACAAATCCAGCGAAATATCCCTTTTACTGTCTATGGAAATACCGCAAAATACACACCGCACGCACACCGCATCAATGGCGGCCGCTCTACTTCCGGTCACTTCGCCGAATCGGTGTATAGGCAGAAAACCTAAGATAATACGAGATGTCTTGATAATGACGTGGCATGCCATTACAGAAGGAAAATATTACAAAAATACATTTTGTATAAAATCACAGTTGCACAAGACACGACAAGCAGTAGAGTAGAAATAAGATATTGGTTGGATTTGAGAAAGTGAAAGGGGGGATGCCATAACTAACACGCACTAGCAATTACAAGACACAGCACATGTCGTCCTTGCGACAGCTGACAGCTCAAGACAAATGGACGATTTCTATAAGCTGTCAAAACAATACAAGAAAGGTGTACGAAAATAAATCGGTACATATTTGTGACTGATTTGAGAGAGTGGGGGCGACACATTGAGTCTTAGTTTCAGGCAATAAATGGGAAAAACGCCGAAGCAGTGAATAGCTAATCTGCCTAGCTAGCTAGGGTATTTCTAGACGGGACGGCACTAGCATAACTTCAAACACATCACATGACCTTGTAACAGCTCGACAAATGGAAGATTTATATATGCTGGCGCAACATTACAAGAGAAGTGCATGAAAATATATCAAATGGGTACATGTTTGTGACTGATTTGATAAAGTCAGGATGACAACTTGGTCTCGGTTTCAGGCAATAAATGGGAAACGAAACGCCGAAGCGGTGAATAGCTACACTGCATTGGCTAGCTAGCGGGTGTGTTGAGCTGAATTCTAACCTCAATCTCTCCCTGCTGGGTCACGTCTCGTGACTCTCGTCTCTCCGTCTCCTCCTCCTCTGGTTCCCCGGCTCGAACCACCATCTCCTCCGCCTCCTCCTCCTCTACATTCTGCACCACCTGTGCGCTCGTTGTCGTTGTACCGGCGGCCCCACCGCCCGAACCCGAGGTTGAGCTGCCTGGTTCCCCATCATCTCCCACGGCCCCAGCAGCAGCCCCACTACCCGAACCTGAAGTCGAGCTTGTGCTTTTGAATAAGTCGATGATTTTTGCACATTTTGCTGCGTCGTCTTTAAGTTTTTGCTTTCTCTTTTCCATTCGCTTCTCATGGCCACTCTTTTGTTTCTCCATCTCGCGACCTCTCTATCCTCTACCATTCGCTTACAAAATTTGAGGTGATGACTTGGGTCACAAGTGAGGGCCTCTAGGGAGGGGCGGGCCTTCGAGAACCAAGGAATTTCATTGGACTAGCCAAATGTGCCTCAAGAGAAGCATCCAATGGGCCACGATGTGTCATGTTTTTACCGTCGCAATCAATAAAAAATATAATATATATAATGTATGTTTTGTTTCCGGCCTTGGGAAGGCCCAAAACATTGGAGGGCCTGGCGGGATTTGCCCGGTACGCCAGATAGCCAGTCCAGCCCTGCATCGTCACAGACCTGGCAAAGTTTAAGAGCTTTGATGACGGGTTCCAGGCCAAAACACATTGCGTGGAGCTGGCGGACGGGACGCGGTGCAAGGGCGTCGCAGAGCGCCGAGGCGATGCAGAAGTCTGTCTGATCGACAGCAAAGGAAGACGCCTGAACGCAACGCTGAGTCAGGCGCTGTATATCCCATCCTACACACAAGACATTCTATCCGTGAAAGCAGCTACTGCCAGCGGAGCGATGGTGATCTTCAAGAAGGGGAAGGACGTTCTGATCCACAAAGACGGTACCAAATTCCACATTCACGTACACGATAGACTATATTATTTGCACACAGTAAACATTGATGACAATGAATGTGATGATCAATGCAAGGGATGTCATGATATGCAGACATGGCATGAGATACTGGGACACTGTAACTACAATGACATTCAGAAGTTACAAGATGTTGTGGACGGTATGAAAATTAAGGGTTCAACGAACAAACCTTTACATTGTGAAGTGTGCACTCGGGGCAAGTTTTACCAAACTAGAAACAGAGACCCTAATGTGAGGGCTAAAGCCCCTCTAGAGCTATTACACACAGATTTGGCAGGACCAATCCACCTAGAGTCGAGAGAAGGGTACAGATATGCACTTTCATTTACTGATGATTTTTCCAGTACAGTGTTTGTGTATTTCTTGAAAAATAAAAGTGACACAGTACAAGCTACAGAGAAGTTTCTAGCTGATACAGCCCCATATGGCAAAGTGAAATGCTTCAGGTCTGATAATGGTACTGAATTCACAGGGAAAGCATACCAGACCTTACTCATTAAAAATGCAATCAGACATCAAACATCAGCACCTTACTCTCCTCACCAAAATGGGACTGCTGAGCGCAATTGGCGCACACTTTTTGACATGGCAAGGTGCATGCTAATTGAAAGTGGTTTGCCAAAACAACTGTGGACCTATGCAGTCCAGACTGCGGCTGTGGTTCGGAACAGGTGTTTTAACAAACGCACAGGGTAGACACCAATCCAGATGTTGACAGGAAGACGGCCCAACTTGTCTAGAATGCAAAGGTTTGGAACCGAATGTTTTGGTTATAAACAAGACAAGAGAAAACTTGTTCCAAGGAGTGAAAAGTGTGTTTTTATCAGGTACGACAAAAACAGTCCTGCATACATTGTTTACTTTCCTGTCAGTAAGAAAGTGCAGAAGCACAGACTGGTAAAGTTTGTGGCTAAATCAGGTGTAGAACGACAGACACAGACTGATTTTGCACCTGAGAATGATGACTTCATCCAGCACCGGTCCAGAAATCCAGATCATCATGTTAAAGTGGAACAGAGACCTGAAGTCAGCCACCACCAACCACAGACAGTTGAGGTCAAGTGTGAGCCTGAGTGCAGCCGTTACCCTTCCAGAGAGAGGAGGAGACCAGACAGATACACAGATTGCGGTGTTTCTAAATATGTGTCTGAGGAGGAGACTGATCAAGTCCAGAGTAACATTGATTATTGTTATCGTGTGATGTGTAACATACCTGTGTCATTTACAGAAGCTGTAACCTCAGATAAATCAAGAGAGTGGGTCAAAGCAATGGATGAGGAAATGCATTCACTTAGGGAGAACAGCACATTTACCCTGACCAACTTGCCTGAGGGTAAGAAAGCAGTGGGGGGTAGATGGGTGTATGCTATTAAAACCAATGTTGATGGATCTGAAAAATACAAGGCCCGATGTGTTGCTAAGGGGTACAGTCAAAAGATGGATGTGGATTATGGGGAGACATTTTCCCCTACAGCTAACATGACTAGTGTAAGAGTTTTGATGCAGAAGGCAGCACAAGAAAATTTGATCTTGATGGAACAGCCAGAAGGGTACAAAGTGAAATCTCACACAGAGAGTTGCAAGCTAGAGAAGTCATTATATGGGCTGAAACAATCAGGCAGGAATTGGAATAAGTTGTTACACGAGTATCTGACACAAAACAAGTTTCTACAAAACCAAGCTGATCACTGTGTTTACACACAAGAGAACATGAGAAGGTGATCATGGTAATTTGGGTCGATGACTTAATAATTGCTGCAAGTGATGAAAATGCTATGAAGGTTACAAAGGACATGCTTACAGCAAGGTTTAAAATGGAAGATTTAGGCAAACTAAGACATTTTCTTTGTATTGATTTTGCACAGGGCAACAACTGTGTAACAATGTCTCAAGAAAAATATGTTGGGAAAATCCTTGAAAGGTTTAACATGCATGATTGCAAACCTAGATCAACACCTTGTGAGCAAAAACTGAACTACACAGATGCTGCATTGATGGGTGACGTTTCAAGATACAGAGAAGCAGCAGGTAGTCTGATTTATTTGACTGTTTGCACAAGACCTGATTTGAGTTTTATTGTGAGCAAACTGTCACAGTACTTTAATGAACCTACTGATCAGCATTTCGGTACAGTTAAACACGTGCTGAGGTATCTAAAAGGCACAAGTGATAAGAAGTTGTGTTATCGAAAGTGTGATGAAAACCTGGGTATACATGCATACAGTGATGCAAACTGGGCTGGTGATGTAAATGATCGACGAAGTACGAGTGGGTATTGTGTGAGCCTGACTAAGGGTGCCACTTTGGTGTCGTGGAAGACGAAAAAACAGCCCACTGTAGCATTGTCCACGTGTGAGGCGGAGTATATTGCTCTGGCTGTAACCATCCAAGAGTGTCTGTACCTCACACAACTTTTAGATGGTATTGATGGACATGTATATGTGTTACCCACGGTGTATGAGGACAACCAAGGCACAATAGCTTTAGCTAAGAACCCAGTCAGTAGGCAGCGATGTAAACATGTGGACATTAAGTACCACTTCATACGGTCCACTGTGACTGATGGTAAAGTATTATTGGAGTATTGTCCAACTGACCAGATGGTTGCAGATCTGATGACCAAGCCTGCAACAAAATTTAAGTTGGCTAAATTTGCCAGATTTATGTTTGGGGATAACTGAAAAAAATCTGGAGATGTAATATGTGATGTTTTTCTGACTGGTTGTAAAGGTAATGTTTTGATTTGTTTGTAATAATGTGAGAGCAAGAGTGGGTGTTGAATGGTGCTAAAACTATTGTTTATTTTGTTTCCATAAATGATGGGCATTGTTGTGATAACGATTCTGAACCCAAGAGCAGACAAGAGACGGTGTTGAATTGATGCAAGGGGGTTTATTGAATGAGGTGGAGGAGCAGGTAGAGGACGCGGAAGCCGGGGGGAGGGTGAGGCAGGCGAGCTGGAGTGCGTGATCCGGATAACTGCAGGCAGAGGGAAACAGAGTTAGGTTGTGGTCAAAAGCAACAAGAGACGAGAGTTCGGTAGCGAGGTAACAAGGTAACAAGGTAACAAGGTAACAAGGTAAACTGGAGCCGGGCACGTATCATTACCACTGTAGAGCGAAGTACGATCTGGCACCGACAGCAGGGAATCCAAGGGTTTATGAAGGGGAGTTGATTGGAGATGACGACCAGGTGAGCATGATTGCAGATGACGGCCAGGTGTGAAGTGAGACCGACAGGGGGAGTGGCAAACCCAGGAGGAGGAAAAACACAGCAGACTGCTGTGACCACAACAGTACCCTCCCCTCAATGGACGCCTCCAGGCGGCCTAGGCCTCTCTGGGTGAGCCCGATGAAAATCCCGGATGAGGGAGGGGTCGAGGATGAGGCCCCGCGAAACCCAGCTCCTTTCCTCTGGCCCATAACCCTCCCAATCCACGAGGTACTGATACCCCCTGCCCCGACGACGAATGTCCAGCAACTGCCGGACGGTGTAATCTGGGTGGTTGTCAATCAAACGGGGAGGTGGGGGGGGAACGTCCGGGGGGAAGAGGGGACTGGTGGAGACTGGCTTTAAACGAGAGACATGGAAGGTGGGGTGGACGTGCATGGCTGGAGGCAGCTTGAGTGTGACCGCTGAGGGATTGATGACGGACCTAATAGGGAAAGGGCCAACAAAACGAGGGGTTAACTTCTTGGAGCCAGTTTGTAAGGGGGGATCCCTAGAGGACAACCACACCTGTTGACCCACCCGATAGGCAGGAGCGGGAGCCCGGTGGCGATCAGCAATGCGCCGGTTCTGCTCTGCGGAGCGCAGCAGAGCGGTGCGTGCGTCCCTCCACGTCCTGCGACAACGGCGGAGATGGTGCTGGACCGAGGGGACGGAGATGTAATCCTCCTGAGCAGGAAACAAGGGTGGCTGGTATCCCAGGGAGCATTCGAACGGGGACATGCCGGTGGCAGCACAGGACATGGAATTGTGGGCATACTCGATCCAAGAGAGATGGTCACTCCAAGCCGAGGGGTTGCGCGCAGCCACACAACGCAGCGCGGTTCCGAGGTCCTGATTGGCTCTCAGCCTGCCCATTAGTCTGCGGCTGGTACCCTGATGACAGGCTGACAGAGGCCCCCAGCGCTCGGCAGAAGGCCTTCCACACTTGGGAAACGAACTGGGGACCACGGTCGGAGACGAGGTCCGCGGGAATCCCGTGGAGGCGAACGACATGCTGCACAAGCAGCTGGGCAGTCTCTGTGGCAGTGGGGAGCTTAGGAAGCGCAATGAAGTGAACCGCCTTCGAAAATCTGTCCACAACGGTGAGTATTACAGTGTGGCCCTTAGAGGGGGGAAGACCAGTCACAAAATCAAGGCCAATGTGGGACCAGGGCCGACCAGGAACAGGGAGAGGGCGTAACAGACCAGCAGGAGGTTGATGGGAGGACTTGGCCCGAGCACACACCGTGCAGGCAAGCACGAATGCCCGGGTGTCAGCGTCCATCGCTGGCCACCAAAAGTGCCTCTTCAGGAGGGACAGGGTGCGGCCCACGCCAGGGTGACAGGCAAAGCGCGATGTGTGGCCCCACACCAGAACTTGAGAGCGAACCGAACTGGGGACAAAGAAACGGTTAGGAGGGCCGTTGCCCGGATCTGGTTCGGTGACTTGGGCCTTCCGGATGAGGGACTATCTCCCAGGTGACAGCAGCAACCTTGAGGCAGGAAGGAGAGAGGATAGTGTCAGGGGAGGCCGGTGTGTTCATAGTGTTAAACTGACGAGAGAGGGCGTCAGGTTTGACGTTACGGGATCCGGGACGGTAGGTGAGGGAGAAATTAAACCGCCCAAAAAACAGGGACCACCGGGCTTGGCGGGAATTCAAGCGCTTAGCTGTCTGGATGTATGACAAATTCTTGTGGTCGGTCCAAACCACGAACGGCTGTTCTGCCCCCTCAAGCCAGTGCCGCCATTCCTCCAATGCCAGTTTCACAGCCAGCAGCTCTCGGTTACCAACATCATAGTTACGTTCAGCAGGTACCAGCCGGCGAGAGAAAGAGGCGCAGGGGTGAATCTTCTCATCAGAAGCTGAGCGCTGGGACAGGACCGCCCCCACCCCCGTGTCAGACGCATCGACCTCCACGATGAACTGCCTGGAGGGGTCAGGTTGGATAAGAATGGGGGCAGACGAGAAAAGTCTCTTAAGACCAGAGAAGGCAGTCTCCGCCTCAGGCGTCCAGGCAAATGGGCGGGCAGGAGAGGTGAGACGGGTGAGAGGTGCTGCAACCCTGCTGTAATCACGGATGAACCTCCGGTAGAAATTGGCAAATCCCAGGAACTGCTGCAGTTTCTTGCGGGATCGGGAATGGGCCAGTCTGTCACTGCACTGACCTTCTCGGGACAGGTCCTCACTTGCCCGCTCTCAATGATGAACCCAAGGAAGGATACAGAGGTGACACTGAACTCACACTTCTCGGCCTTCACATATAATTTGTTCTCCAACAGCCGCTGAAGAACTTGCCTGACATGCTGGAAGTGTTCCTCCTGGTTGCGAGAGAAAATAAGGATGTCGTCTAAATAGACAAAAACTGAGCGGTTGAGAAAATCCCGGAGGACATCGTTTACCAGGTTCTGGAACACGGCAGGGGCGTTAGTGAGGCCGAAGGGCATGACCAGGTACTCAAAGTGGCCGAGGGGGGTGTTAAAAGCAGTCTTCCACTCATCGCCCTCCCGGATACGCACCAGGTGGTAGGCATTGCGTAGATCCAACTTAGAGAAGACTGTAGCACCCTGCAGCGGCTCAAATGCGGAACTGATGAGGGGCAAGGCATACTTGTTTTTGACTGTAATGTTATTGAGTCCCCTGAAATCAATACATGGACGAAGAGACTTGTCCTTCTTGGCAACAAAAAAAAATCCTGCACCAACAGGAGACGAGGAGGGTCTCATGAGGCCAGCCGAAAGAGAATCCTTAATATACTTCTCCATGGCCTCCCTCTCAGGACGGGACAAGTTATACAGGCGACTACTGGGCAAAGGGGCGCCGGGGAGGAGATCAATGGCACAGTCATAGGGGCGATGGGGAGGCAGGGTGAGTGCACGACACTTACTAAACACCTCTCCCAGGTCATGATAGATGGGGGGGACCAAGGAGAGGTCGGGGGTTTCCTGGGGCAAGGGGACACCTCCCTCTGTTGGAAACAGGGCAGACTGTAAGCAGGTGGAGTGACAAAAAGTGCTCCAACTCACCACCTTGCCAGAAGACCAGTCAAATTGGGGATTGTGCCGCTTGAGCCAGGGGTGGCCCAGAACCAGGGGAGTAAGGGGAGACAGGATGACGTGAAACTGAAGCATCTCGTGGTGATTACCAGAAACAATTAACTCAAGGGGCTTAGTACAGTGAGTAATAAGGGCCAGGTGGCGGCCATCTAAGGCCATAGCGTTTAATGGAGAGGGTAATTGTTCCAACTGAATGCCAACCTGAGACGCGAAGCCGGCGTCGATGAAGTTCTCATCCGCTCCCGAATCCACAAGGGCCGATACCGGAAAGGGATGACCGAGGGACAGCAGAGTGGCATCCAGCAGTGAACGTGCATAGTGAGGAACGGGGACGGAGGGGGCGTGGCTCAGCAGGGCCCCGAGTCTCACTGCCGAGCCCTGTCTTTTGGTAGTGACGGACAGGTGGAGATGAGATGCCCGGGCAGCGCACAGTACAGACACACTCCGGTCTTGATCCGATGAAGCCGCTCCGCTTGGGTAAGACGAGTGCGCCCCAGCTGCATGGGCTCCTCTTCAGTGACTGCATGTGTCACGGGGGCAGAGAGAGCAGCTCTCGGGAAGTGAGGAGAACAGGAAGCAGCGAGTGCCGGGGGTACGGAACTGCCTGTCCTCTCCCTACGCCGCTCGCGTAGACGATTATCCAGCCGGATGGAAAGGGAGATCAGTTCATCGAGAGTGTTAGACTCCTCCCTAGTAGCCAGCTCATCCTTAATTGACTCGCTGAGAGCGGAAAGAAAAAGCCCACATAGTGACCTGTCGTTCCAGCCCGACCTGGCTGCATGGGTCCGGAACTCGACGGAGAACTCAGCTACACTGCGGGAGCTCTGACGAAGGGAAATAAGCCGCTTGGCGGCGTCCCCTCCCTCTACTGGATGATCAAAAACCTTCCTCATTTCGGCTACAAAAAGCTCAAAATTATCGTTGACTGGGGAATCACTGTCCCATAATGCTGAAGCCCACTCTAATGCGTTACCCTTAAGTGACCCCATAATGTAGGCGATCTTAGCCTTTTCAGTGGGATAGGTGAGGGGCTGCTGACTGAAAACTAGTGAACACTGGATCAAAAAGGCTCTGCACATACCCATGTCCCCAGCGTAGCGCTCAGGCGCAGGAATGAGAGGCTCACGAGCTCGTGGCAGGTGTGTCGGGAGAGTGGGGGCCGGCGGAGGTGAAGCTGACGGTGGAGGCGCTGTGGTAAGGGGGGCTAGTAAGTCCAATTGCGCACCCATCTGAGTGACTCGGGTAGCGAGATTCTTAAAGGCTTCCATAGCTTCCCGGAGGGCTTGACTGTGCTCAGCAACCTGAGTGCCTTGGGCGGCGAGAGCTCCGCGGATGCTGTCAATGTCCGCTGGGTCCATCTTGGCCAGATCGTTCTGTTGTGATAACGATTCTGAACCCAAGAGCAGACAAGAGACGGTGTTGAATTGATGCAAGGGGGTTTATTGAATGAGGTGGAGGAGCAGGTAGAGGACGCGGAAGCCGGGGGGAGGGTGAGGCAGGCGAGCTGGAGTGCGTGATCCGGATAACTGCAGGCAGAGGGAAACAGAGTTAGGTTGTGGTCAAAAGCAACAAGAGACGAGAGTTCGGTAGCGAGGTAACAAGGTAACAAGGTAACAAGGTAAACTGGAGCCGGGCACGTATCATTACCACTGTAGAGCGAAGTACGATCTGGCACCGACAGCAGGGAATCCAAGGGTTTATGAAGGGGAGTTGATTGGAGATGACGACCAGGTGAGCATGATTGCAGATGACGGCCAGGTGTGAAGTGAGACCGACAGGGGGAGTGGCAAACCCAGGAGGAGGAAAAACACAGCAGACTGCTGTGACCACAACAGGCATACTTAATTTGTGATTTTCTTTGTGATTCAAACTGACAAGCCACCTGTGTGGTGGGCGTGGTTAATAAAGGGCCTTCCTGCACGCAGCTGCGCTGAGTTGCAGAGTGAGTGCCATGAGAAGCAGCAGAGAGTCTCTCGTCTTTTTCTTTGTCCTCCACGTTCGGTGCACCCCACAGTTGAGTTTCACAACGAGTAGCCGCTGTAATGGGCTGCTCTGCTAACAGTGCCCCAAACTTATCTTTCTCACATCAACCTGCTCTAACTGGGGGATTCCAAGGCACTCCCAGGCAAGCGTTGAGATTTTATCCCTCTACCTGGTCCTGGGTCTGCCCTTTGGTATCCTCCCAGCTGGACGTGCCTGGAACAACTCCCTAGGGAGGCACTCAGGTGGCATCCTTACTGTACAAACTAGTGTTGTAGTCAAGACCAGCTTAACCCAGACCAAGTCATGACCAAGACAGGAGTGTACCAAGACAAGACCAAGACTTTAAGAGGCCCAGACCAAGTCAAGATGAAGACCAAGGCAGGGCGAGGCCGAGTCAAGACCAAGACCAAGACCGGAACCAGACTGGTGTGAATCCAACACTACAAAATAAACTTACAAAAATGTGGAAGATACCATAGTCAATTTGATTTGAAAGAGTCAAATCATCATAAAAAGACCCACACACAAACACTAAGATCTAAATTCATATTTAATCGAAAAGTAATTTTCATTTAAAAAATCACTACTTTGTTAGTAAATGAGTGACATTTTTTTGGTTTGTGTACCCACATTTAATTATTGTTGAATTTTCCGACATCTTCAATCCAAGACCGTTTGAGTATGTGTGAAAAAGTGTTTGTGAAAAAGAGGGGGGTAACAGCGGTGTTAAAAAACATTGGGCACATGAGTAAAAGATTTGAGGTCTTGTGAGTGCTTTAAAGTAAGTCAGTGAAGTAACTTATTGGTTGCATTTGTAACAGGGCATTTTGTATCCAACAACTTTCCCAGCCACAGCCGTGGTCTTGATCGGTGTTGACATCAAATCTCGTGTCGTATAGGTCCGAGTACAAATGCAGTGGATTCCGAGACAAGACCAAGACCTGCAAAAAGTGGTCCTAAGATATTACCCCGAGTACCCCGAGATATTTGAACTCCTTCACTTGGGGTAAGGACTCATTCTGTACTCCGAGATAACAGTCCATCAGTTTCCTGCTGAGAACCATGGCCTCAGATTTAGACACTAATCCTCAAAAAGGGACAAAAAAACTGCACGCGAACATGACACCCTCATATAGCATCCTGTCACATCCCACACATTTTGACGCCATCATTGTCTAAAATATACGATCATGGCTGTTTGTGTGAGGGATTTTCAAAGAGACAGAAATAGTAAGTGGTCTCTTTTCAGTCCAGAGGGAGAGGTGCAGGCACAGATGGAGAGTGTTTGTTTGTTTGCTTTGTTTGCATGTGCTGCCAGAAGCCTTTTTTTGTTGGCAGACATTACACACCAGCAGAGCTCAGAGATACACACTCAACCTGCTGAGCCAACAGGCAGCCCGACGGAGATGAAGAGGGGGATGTTACCTGATACCCAGTTACTGCTGCTCATGGTAAAGAGGAGCACTTACTGGTTTAACTAACTCACTTGTTTGGTTATGACAACGCTAATGCTCCCCAGGTGTAATTTTAACTATGTTTAGGATATATGTGTAGTGTTTTAACATGCTAATATTTGCTAATTAGCACTAAACACAGGGAATGAAGTTAGCACCTGCTATCTGCCAAATACAGTTGTGGGCTATGCAAGGTAAACATTCCGGCCACCTGCCACCATGGCTGATACTCATAAATGAGGAAATATTTTCTTTTTAAGCAATTCCCAAATTGAAACATGTGTATAGACCCACCAATGCTAAAAAAAAATATAAAACTACTTTTATTGCTTTATTCTATTATTTTAAGCTCATTTGTCACTTTTGTCTTTTTTTTCTACTTTTTAATAGTTTATCCCCACTTGTACTATATATGTGTTTTTCTTTTTTATTGTGTACCTCATTTAATGGCAATCCATGCAATAATTGTTAAGATATCAGGTCGGACCAAACTGGTGGTTACACAAACAGAGTTTTAGTATAATACATATTATTTATTCACACATTTGTTTGCATCTTTATCAGTTTTAAATAGAAAATCATGCACAAAGAGATCTTCTATCTCTTTTGTGTCTTCTTTTTCCCTTTGTTTGTGTGAATGCTTTTGTAAAGCACTTTGAATTGCCTTTGTGTCTGAAATCCACTATATAAATAAACTTACCTCACCTCACCTCACCTTAACAGGTGTTAATTAGCTCTAAACACAGGGAATTAAGTGAGCATCTGTTCCCGGTCCAATACATTGTAGATGTTGTTCAGGCCACCTGCTACCATGGCAGACAGGTTGTCCTTATATTACGACCTAATGTATCTGGAAAACAATTCCTAAGAGACACATAATCAGAATTATTACATATTTTTAGTGTCAAATACCAGTGACACGTCACAATCATAACACTATCTGTTGCTGACCTAAAATCTAAATGAAAAATGTTTGCTTTTTGCTACGCCTTTTCAGCAGTCTGCTTGATATATTGTTTGACTAGTTGAAAACTATTCACTTTAGATTTCAGGCAGGAGGAAAGCAGTGGAAAAACCTATATAAAGTTTTAAAATGATACTGTTTTTAGTAAAATAACTATTATGTGCATGTAGAGTCTCTCGTACAAAGATAAACGCAAAGTGTAATAATGTGCAAGCAGCCATGCTGGTACTTTTGACGCATTGTTCCTTTTTCCTGATCCTGCAGCTGGGAAAGGATCCAAAAAGATTTACGTCCAACAGTTGGTAGCACATTATAAGATTAACTTAAAATACATATTTTTCTACATGGTATACTCTTTTGAGTGATGGTGGTCAGTAACGTTTGTGTGTTGTTGCCACTACAGTGTGACAGTCCCTTATCACTTAACAGCATATTTAACTTATTTTCACCAGAAAGATTTAAATATGCTGTACTTAAATGGATATTTCAGGTTTCAAAAATAGTAATTAGCAGATAATGGAAATCCTGACGCACATGCAAGTGCATTGTTGTTTTTTAATTTAACTCAGAAATTTCAGCCTCAGTGTTTACCGACCACTCTCTGGAACAAAGAAAGAAAGAGAGAAGGCGAGAGAGAAATGTAAAGCAGGAGCCGATAACAAGATCACACAAGTGAGATCAAAGATACGAGAGATAATGAGAGTGCGAGAGGGAGAGGCGGGTTATTGGATGAACAAGGAGAGATTGATGGAGCAGAGGTAAATAGGAGACCTTGGAGACACAGGGAAAAAAGAGGAAATGCAAGAGAAGAAGTTAATGATAGAGCGAGATGGGGAGAGTTGTCTGCGGGTCATTCCAAGCTTGTTTTTGTTTTTCTGCACTGTTTAGAAAGTAAAATCAAGCAATGAATACTCACATACTCACATTACTGCAGGTCTTCAGACATCAGGGTGAGAATGCATTTTAAAATAAACACTAATGATGTTTCGAAAAACACGTTTTAATGCATCAGAGAATAGGACACTTATATGGCGA
Source organism: Eleginops maclovinus (assembly GCF_036324505.1). Classification (NCBI taxonomy): domain Eukaryota; kingdom Metazoa; phylum Chordata; class Actinopteri; order Perciformes; family Eleginopidae; genus Eleginops; species Eleginops maclovinus. The sequence goes on along the minus strand of NC_086368.1, from coordinate 4,579,666 downwards.
CAATCAGAAATGTCAGAGAAAAAGTAGACTCAAATGGTGCCTAGATTTGATTATTTTTCGACAAATGTTTTCTCTGGTTTTTGCTGATGTTACCTGCTAATCCAGTGAACTGTGCTTGGTTGGTTACCTAAAGCAACCATGGAAGCCATTTTGAAGGAAAGTCACCAGTTACAATCTAACAGTGGTCTCCATCCTCACCACAGGTTTACTTTCATCTACCAATGCTACAAACTTGGTATTGTTACCAATGCTGTTTTTACTCATGTCATGCTCACCCAATAATTCTTTAACCATAACCATAGAGTAATTATTGCAGATTTAACAATACACTTGGTCTAAACACATTTATATTGGAGTCATTAAATTGAAAACCAAACTACATCTCTGCAGCAAATATTTTCTTTTATACATTTTTGGTATATTTTCCCTCTTCAGGCATTTACAAGTTACCCCTGATGAACTGTTCACAACAATGCAACTCAATGTTTTAAGCATCACTATAAATCATTATTATTATTAGCTGAATAACCTGAAATGTATTCACACCAATATAGTAAAGTTAATTGAACTGACATGGTATGGAGTGAGGAGAGGTTGAGAGGACGAATAAGAAATTAACGGAGGAGAGAACGTGGAGAAAGACCAGCAACGATTTGTGTGTGCGTGTGTGTGTGTGTGTGTGTGTAAGCAGCATTACTGTGATGTATTGTCCCTAACACTACATAAATCTACAGTATTGGATTCAGCTAAATGTATTTCCCTTCCATACCCACAGACACACACACACACACACACACACACACACACACACACACACACACACACACACACACACACACACACACACACACACACACACACACACACACACACACACAGTGCTGCAGGCTGAGTCTGTGTGAAGAGTGTGCAGACTGGGCAGCAGATGACTGATGATCCCTTGGAGCTTACGGAGGCTCAGACCCACACTGTGTTGTGATGTGAGATTCAGGTAATGGATGTGAGCGACAGCAGAGCCGAGGACGCTCTAACAACTCAATGACAGCGTTATTTTCTGCCCGTCCAGCAGTAGCTCTCTATGGCTGCCAATCATTCCTCAATGCATGCAGCCTCCTCCGTTTTACAGATGCTGTGTTTCAATTTTACTTGCCTTACGTACAGTTTCATGAACAGTTAACCAGCGTTTAAATATCACCAGGCTAGAGTTGACTAAATTCGCTCTCAGAGGCTGCTGTGCCTTCACCACTCCCCAAGTGAAGATTTCCACCGTTAGCACGCTACCGTAGATAGCTAGCTAGCAGCATTTAGGTTAGGATTGTTTCACATTTTGAAAGCATCTAGGTTTAATAAGAAAAACTCAAATGTATCCAATCACAGCAGAATATTTGTTTTTCAAGCTAAGCTGTGAATTGAACACAGGAGGATAAATCCTGTCTGCCTCTGAAATCAGAATCAGGTTTATTGCCGATGAGGTCACACAAGAAAGGAATATGCATGGTATTTTACATACATCACGGATCAAGTTGTTAAAAGCAAGCAAATATAGAGCTATAAGGAAAATATTTTGAAAAATGATTACAAAAATAGTGGAAATTGTTCAAAGAAATAGACACATACAAAAAAGTACCATCAGAATATGACAAATTACTCTTCAATAAAAATGATGCAGTATATCAGAAAGAGCAAACTCATCTCCACAGCTACCGTATATCAGTGTTTCTTTGTTAATTTATAAATACCTCCTCCCCTGGAGGCTGAAACAATGCAGGTGGCTCCGGCTCCGCACCATAAATAGCTTGCAGGCCTTTGTCATTTGCTGGTGTGACATTTTCCCGGTAAAGGTTAGATGTTGCAGGATGCATTCCTCCCATAGCTGAGGCCTGTTGCACGCCGCTGTTCTGTGTCATCGCCCGCGGTTACCCTTGTTATTTCGATGTGATTGGTGGGATCTGATTCTTCGGGTGAGACCTCTAAAAATCACGTCGCTGTATGTCCACACTTGGCGTGGAAATAGAGCTGCTGTGAATATTTGTTTAAAATGGTGTCTGCATTACTTCTCCCTGATCGCGCTGTTCATTCTTTACATTGCTATTCTGAACATCATGTACTACACACTTTGGAGCAGACCATTTTTGGCTTTTCCAGCAGTAATGTTATTATGTGTCTGGTTGTGAATGTATTAGAAATGCTGTGTCAGAACAACATGTCTGACTGTAGCTTTTGGTTCTGTTTATAAATATAATATTTTATATACTTTAATATTTTCAACAGTGCAAGCTTTCAGTTTAATTGAATTGTATGTATTTATTTGAACAAGGACCGTGCATACAAATACATTAACCTCAGGAAGAGAAGAGACGATTTATGCCAGATTTGAACTAATAGCTCATTTCCATCTGCAGTACTTAGATAACAATCAACAAACACTAAACACATTGCATAATCTCTCTCACACGAACAATTATAAAACAGATTAAAGTACAGGTCAATCGAATAGTACATAGTGCAGTTGAGATTTCAATTAAAACACTCAGATTACAGTGTTATTAATTTTGGCATGACTGCTTGCTTAATATCCTTTTTTTTTTGTAACTTTGTAAATGATCCTGAATACCGATCAAACTCTTGTTGAGATGTCCACATCCTCACAAACTGATGGGAGATCATTAATATACTATATGCTGAACAACAACGGTCCAAGGATTGAGCCTTGTGGCACTCCAATTGAGCATGGTTTAGTTGCTGACAATTTATCATCTATACAGACACATTTAACACCTGACCCATTGTATTGTGCTAACTGAACATCGTTACGTTCAAGTTACGTTCGATGACACTCTTCCTGTACCATTGATATAAGGAGTTAAATGAAATGATGTTTATTATTGGGCATTTTTCTCTCACGTTGATACAGAATGGAATTGAAAACCATTACGTTAGTTTTTTTCAACAATTTTCTTTTACTTTGCAATATCTCCTAAGGTATCTAAGTTGTTGTATCTCTATCTTGTTGAATGAAACCTTACTCAAAGATATTCTTTCCAATTTTAGGCGAACAAATTCTCTACAGATCTCTACAAACAATCTATTGTTTAAACTAACTTAATGCTAAGCTGTAGTTTCTACTTTGCATTTTTCTATTGTTGTTAAAGCTGAAGTGAGGGACTTTGATATATCTAAAAGTTTTGTAAAACTCTTCCAAAAGAGGGATTTGAGCTGCTGAAACATGGAATTCAATGTGAAACGTCTGTGCAGCAATGGTAAACTGACGTGCTGTTGGTGCAAGAAAGAAAGCCTTTTGAAATATAAGGAAAACTCAGAAGGATTCATCCTCTGTGGGCCAAGAATTTCGGTTCATTTAAATCCATAAATATTTTAGTCTGGACCCAAGTGGTGTACCAACCAACACAGCCAGGCCATTAGCATCAATATATGATATCAAAATAGTATATATCTAAAAGTGTTTTAAGTAGACAATATATGTAGGTGTTTCTGTTCGGCCTTCAGTGTAAGTTTTCATATTTCACTGATGACATTCACTCGTGTGGTTTAGTGCATCCTCCCTCGGTACACCTACAGAGGTATGTGCCTCAGACTTAAATTTGTCTTCTATGAGCCTGTATAAATAACTGAAACTTTCAATCATGCACTAAAATCCAGAGGATGCTGCAGTCTGGGAAAGTGCAGCTTTGATATTTTGATCATGAGGTTTTTCTAATTTTGGACAAGCAGCTCTGTCCCATTAAAATCCTGTCTGCCTGCAGGCGGCTGTGGCCTGCTAACTGTCGTCTCTCAAAGAGGAGATTTAGTTTCCAACAAAGATTTGAGTTTTCACCTTGATTTAAACATGATCTCATGGGAAGGCATATACAGTGGGGCAAAAAAGTATTTAGTCAGCCACCAATTGTGCAAGTTCTCCCATTTAAAAAGATGAGAGAGGCCTGTAATTTTCATCATAGGTATACCTCAACTATGAGAGACAAAATGAGAAAAAAAATCCAGAAAATCACATTGTCTGATTTTTAAAGAATTTATTTTCAAATGATTGTGGAAAATAAGTATTTGGTCAATAACAAAAGTTCATCTCAATACTTTGTTATATACCCTTTGTTGGCAATGACAGAGGTCAAACGTTTTCTGTAAGTCTTCACAAGGTTTCCACACACTGTTGCTGGTATTTTGGCCCATTCCTCCATGCAGATCTCCTCTAAAGCAGTGAGGTTTTGGGGCTGTCGCTGGGCAACACGGACTTTCAACTCCCTCCAAAGATTTTCTATGGGGTTGAGATCTGGAGACTGGCTAGGCCACTCCAGGACCTGGAAATGCTTCTTACGAAAGCCACTCCTTCGTTGCCCTGGCGATGTGTTTGGGATCATTGTCATGCTGAAAGACCCAGCCACGCTTCATCTTCAGTGCCCTTGCTGATGGAAGGAGGTTTTCACTCAAAATCTCACGATACATGGCCCCATTCATTCTTTCCTTTACACGGATCAGTCGTCCTGGTCCCTTTGCAGAAAAACAGCCCCAAAGCATGATGTTGCCACCCCCATGCTTCACAGTAGGTATGGTGTTCTTTGGAAGCAACTCTGCATTCTTTCTCCTCCAAACACGACGAGTTGAGTTTTTACCAAAAAGTTCTATTTTGGCTTCATCTGACCATATGACATTCTCCCAATCCTCTTCTGGATCATCCAAATGCCCTCTAGCAAACTTCAGACGGGCCTGGACATGTACTGGCTTAAGCAGGGGGACACGTCTGGAACTGCAGGATTTAAGTCCCTGGCGGCGTAGTGTGTTACTGATGGTAGCCTCTGTTACTTTGGTCCCAGCTCTCTGCAGGTCATTCACTAGGTCCCCCCGTGTGGTTCTGGGATTGTTGCTCACCGTTCTTGTGATCATTTTGACCCCACGGGGTGAGATCTTGCGTGGAGCCCCAGATGGAGGGAGATTAGCAGTGGTCTTGTATGTCTTCCATTTTCTAATAATTGCTCCCACAGTTGATTTCTTCACACCAAGCTGCTTACCTATTGCAGATTCAGTTTTCCCAGCCTGGTGCAGGTCTACAATTTTGTCTCTGGTCTCCTTTGACAGCTCTTTGGTCTTGGCCATAGTGGAGTTTGGAGTATGACTGTTTGAGGTTGTGGACATGTGTCTTTTATACTGATAACGAGTTCAAAAAGGTGCCATTAATACAGGTAACGAGTGGAGGACAGAGGAGCCTCTTAAAGAAGAAGTTACAGGTCTGTGAGAGCCAGAAATCTTGCTTGTTTGTAGGTGACCAAATACTTATTTTACCGAGGAATTTACCAATTAATTCATTAAAAATCCTACAATGTGATTTCCTGGATTTTTTTTCTCATTCTGTCTCTCATAGTTGAGGTATACCTATGATAAAAATTACAGGCCTCTCTCATCTTTTTAAATGGGAGAACTTGCACAATTGGTGGCTGACTAAATACTTTTTTGCCCCACTGTAATTGCAAGGACAGACATTTTGTGTTTAAAGTTACACATTTTAAGCTATTTGCGAGACATTTAACAGCATTCACATTTCTCAAATTGTCACTTATGGACACACGGTAACCCGTTAGGAATTTAAACACATCTAATTTGTTATTTTAAGGAAAAGATGGTGGTTGTGGTTAAAAGAAAGACCTGTGAAAAGTAAAAGGTGCATCACCATAGTTGTGAAATGACAACACTGTGGAACATGCAGAGCAGTGTTTGTTAAATCATGGTATGCACACTTTTGAATGGCCTCGTAAGTATAAGTGTGTGTGTGTGTGTGTGTGTGTGTGTGTGTGTGTGTGTGTGTGTGTGTGTGTGTGTGTGTGTGTGTGTGTGTGTGTGTGTGTGTGTGTGTGTGTGTGTGTGTGTGTGTGTGTGTGTGTGTGTGTGTGTGTGTGTGTGTGTGTGTGTGTGTGTGTGTGTGTGTGTGTGTGTGTGTGTGTGTGTGTCAGACTTACAAACTTCAAATACTGGGCCCCTTTCCAACTGAAGTGCAGCAGGCAATTTCTTTTAAGAACATGTCAGCCTAGTTTGTTGAGAAAGTGGAGCGCGGCCTCACACAGTTTATATAGAAACTATAAACTGGATCTCAGACTCACAATTATCAACTCTTCTCTTTATTCTTCCTCTTCATCCCTCCTCGCTGATCAATTATTCCCCACCTCCTCCCTGTTTCAGCATATCTGTCCTTATACTGTACGTCCTTGGAAACATAAGTGGAATCATCAGGCTTCACAACTGTTGCTTGACCCCCAAACTTAAAATGTAACCTGAACCAGCACCGTGTTTACCTACTTTGGACTTGCATTGGGCCATTTATATAATTTATATTCATCATTTGTATAGCTACCCATATACAGTATGTACAATTTAAACAGTGTTACCTAATTTGATATTTTAATATACGTATATTGTTATTGGTTATTTATTTATTTTATCCTTATTATCCTTGTGTGAACTCTAACCTGTGGTATTTTGATCTTATTCCCGTTGCTGCTTTAACACCTGAATTCAACTTCAGGGATCAATAAAGGTGAGTCTTTTATTATCTTAAAGTGTAAGTAACTTAAAACAGCACTAAGATTAAAATATGGTAAGATTACAAAAAGTTTGTGCATGAAGAAATTCATGATTTTTAAGAAAAACATCATTAATTTCACATGGCTTTACATGGTAATGCAGAAGTAGCTTACCTGTTTTTTAGATCAACTTTATTTAACAAATGATGCAACACAGGGAAGAAAAAAAGGTAGAGTCAAACATTTGTGCACTTTGCTTCAAGAAAATATAAGAAAAATGTGAGACACGTAATGGAAGGAGGCATATTTGTGGGACAAAAAAAATAAAAAACTGTTATTTTATTAACCTGAAGTCGTTTGTATTAAGTCCATTTCTGGATCTATCAAATACATTTTACTTCACTGACATGCATGTTACATTGTATTTTAAGTGGATGTGGTCTCTATTATTATTACGATTATTTGATAGCAGGCCAAAATGCACACACACACACACACACACACACACACACACACACACACACACACACACACACACACACACACACACACACACACACACACACACACACACACACTCTCTTCCATCTGCTCCTCCCCTGCAGGAGCTCATTGTGTTTTGTGCTGAGTCAGCAGGACGTCAGCCCTGCATTGTGTCATCTCTCGTCCCTGAAGATTTCCCAGAAGGCCGCTGACACTGCCCTGAGATTAAGAAGCTCCACCCTGGGACCCCTGCTGTCTCCCAGGAGACGGGAGGGACATGCTCACAACCAGGGCGATTATTGTTTCATTTCTTTTTCACTCAGCAAGGAAGTCTGAACTTATAAGAAAAATGATCAAACACAGAAATCTACGACTCGTTTTATGACTTCTTTTCTCTCCCAATATGTCTGTATTTAAATGGGTGTGATTCCTGACTGCAAATGTTTTTTTTTGTTATTCTTTGAAAGAATCTATTGATTATATCCATTATTAATGTCAACCAGGCTGATTTCATACACTGTTCGTAGCTCTATCTAAGGAAGGTAATGCACTTTAAATTTTGCGTTTTCCCACAAAATACATTTTTGGAGCATTCAGTTATGTGTTTGCACATGTGAACATTATATCACTGGTAATGGCTAATCCATCCTATATAAGAGTATATTGTAGAGTGTGGGCGAGTGCATCTGACCAATTGGCTTCTGCGTTAAAGAAATAAAATACATTCTCAACTTAAAAGCTAAAACTCAAACATGTATCTTTTGTGAATTTTACATTTCAAAAGTACAGCTCTCCTCAACGTGTTTTACTACTTTTTCATATCGAGCCATCCCAGCATTGTGATTTAATCTGGTCAAGCTCAACCCTGGAGCGTTTAGAGTCCAAGGTGGATCTGTTGGCTCATAAACACCAGACTTTCAACCAGCTGTTCATGTCACATGTCGGAACTCAATGTTTATTTAATTGTCCCATAACTTACACATACACACTTACACAGTTTCCAATTTTTTTTTGTGTAACCAGAAGTTTTTTTTAAACTAATGTATATAGGTATAGAGCAGGAATTGACATGTATTGCTGGACGGTTGTAGAACAACATGTGAGGAATATATTTTCATTAAATATGACACAGACTATTTCTGTACGTATTCTTTGTCGTATTTTATGCAGGTTTTACAATTGTGGTGCCACCACTGTGATGCTGGCATATTTACTTCCACTTTACAGCCATGATTCATCTGTCAGCTTCACACATTGTGCTTCTGTTTAACAACCACCTGGTCTTGTGCTTTTTATAAAAAAAGAGTCTGTGTAACAACAAAAAAATCAAGAAGAGCTAGAACTGGCTTCCCTTCCTAACATCTCTGTGAGGCCGGTTTCAAGCTGGATGGCAGAACATTACAAAATCTGTTGCTAACCGTAGATCATTGTGAATTCCAATGATATCAGCCTCTCTTAATACATCTGAGTTATTTTTAGAATAAATGTGTCGCTATATGCACACACCATCCCCACACCTCCTTTTCTTTCTTCATATCCTGTCCTCTTCCTCGTGAACAGAAAGTCCCAACATGAACAGGAACCTGCTGCTTGTTTGACTCATCCACCAGTAAAAAAAGTTTAATGATAAAAGAAAACAGCACTATTTTTATTATACATGGACCAGACATACATGTAGTTTAAACAAACACACATACAGATACTATAGATCGTATATACAATCAATGCATTCTGACAACATAGAAGAAGAGAGGGTTTATTATGCATGTAGATCTACAAAATGTGAATACATACTACTACACCCTGAGTCATCAAAGAAGCCTCCAAAAAACACCAGGAACAGCAATAATCCCCTGTTCTCCATGCTCTATAAATAACCGTTCCTTTCTTGTTAATCTGGGGAAGCAGCAGGAGCCATACAACAGAAACAGGCTGCTCAGAGGACAGTTCCTGCCTCACTTCCTGTACTCCTTAAATGTTTAACGTCCTCAGTGGGTGCAGGTTTTGGGAGCATACGGTTATGTGAACATTATATCAATGGTAATGGCCAATCCATCCTATCTAACAGTATATTGTTGATTGGGCGAGTGCATCTCAATTGCCCCTTCATAAAAGTCATTCAGATTCATATATTTAAGGTTGGCAACTATGTCAAATATCCTGACCCTGAATAATATTTCTTCTCTGTTGAAGAAATTAAATACATTTTCAACTTAAAATCTAAAACTCAAACATATATCTTTGGTGAATTTTGCAGCTTTCCTCGATGTGTTTTATTACTTTTCCAGCATTGTTATTTAATCTGGTCGAACTCAACCCTGGAGCATTTACCTCCTTAACTGCACTCCCATGATACACCGTACAACGAACAAGTTGAAACACTATTTGATGTTTTCATGTTGCATGTGTTCAGAAAGGTCTTAGCATGTGATTTGAAGTAAATTTCTTGTTGTTGGTTTTAATTTAAGATGTGTGGTCTTCTGTTAAGCTATTTGAGCTGCACCTGTATGAAAAGTGCCATATGACTAACTATTACAACGTAGGGGTGGAACGGTTCACATTTCGGTTCGGTACGTACCTCGGTTTTAAGGTCACGGTTCGGTACAGCAGAAGAAATTATCACAAAAAATAAAATATTGTTGGGGGTTTTTAATTATTATTAAAAGGTGAATATTCTCTCAAATAAATATTTTCTAAGTATTATAAGTAATTTCATTTTTTTTTCAGAAAAATTAACTTGTCCACATTGCTTGCAGAAAGGGCAGATCTACTGGCACTAACAATGTCTCCTGCTATGAAAAACACCCTCTCGCTCGGGCAGTGGTTCTCAGACTTTCACAGTCAGGCCCCCCTTGGGTAATTGAAATATTTTCGAGGCCCCCCCCCCCCCCAAACCCGGTTCCGACCTAGGTTGGTAGGATTAATTGTATGTAGTTGTGCAAACTTTTCATTTTCTCTGCTCACAATAAGAACACACAAAGATCCAAGTATAATTTGGTTATGGATAGAACATAAACAACTGGGAAAAATTGTATTTTTATTTGTTTTTGTTATTTGTTTAGGGAAAAACTAAACAAATTGGAAACAGAATAAAATGAATACAAAAATGAAATTGAAATTGTTTTATTTAATATATATCGTGGATTATGGGCTGCTAGCACACATATCATACCTGCAGTAAGTAACTAAGTACATTTACTAAGTAAGTACTGTACAATTTTGAGATACTTGTGAGTATTTCAGGTTTTGCTACTTTGTACTTCTACTCCTGTCATGGGTGGGGGAAATAGGACCCAAGTGCAGTAAAGGTTATCCAAAAGGTTTCAACAAAAAGCAAGCTTTAATCAAAAAAAGTTGTTTACAATTAAACAAGACAGAACTTAACATATACTACAGGGGAGCATGACTGAGACGAACATGGAGACAACAAGAAAATGAGATACAGACCATGGGGAAAGCGACGACGAACGAACAGGGATTAAGAGGAAAGACAAGACTAAATACACAGAAGGGTAATCACAGACAAGACACAGCTGGGGAGGGGAGGAGCAACACAGGGGCAACAGGTGAACACAATGAGACAATCAGACACAGGAGGGCACACACAGGAAGTGACACCAGCCAAGACTCAAGGAGGAAAATACATTTCAAAATAAAACTATCAACCCTATAAACATGACAACTCCACTATAATTCAGAGATAAATGGTATAATTTTACTCCACTACACCAGCAGATCTGTGTGCACGGGGCTGCAGCATGTCTGTGAGCGAGCAGCCCGGCCCCCCGCACACACAAGAGGTGGTCTGTCTTATGAAGAGACTGGAAATAATGTTATTGCAAGTTAGAAACATATTTGGTTCGATAAAAGTGCAAGATAACTTTGATGTAGCAATAATAAATAAGAAATCTATTATTATTATATAGTTTTTATTACCACAAAGCGCAACCAATGTTTGTTTACAACTTCCTCCCAAGTGGGAGGTGGGTTTGCACTTCAGTCATTTTTCTTTTGGTACCGGTGATATTCACGTTCAGGTGATGCCTTTTCAAATGAGTGTGCAAGTTTAATTTATTGACAGCCGCGTATCACTTTGACCTGAACAATGCCGACAAACAGCTTCGGTTCGGTCCACCTGTCTTTGTCCGTCATTCTTGTATGTAACCGCGAAACCAAAATGTACTAAAACCGGAGACTTAAATGATGCTGGAGGATTTTCAAGCTCAACATGAACTGCGGTCACCATATCGACTGTTCTGCAAACAACTGATTAAATTCCAACGCATCCCTGACCAGTATTACCAATTTTTTTTAAAATGTTTTGGGGTCATTTTCTGTTAACAAGTGAAGCATTCAAGCAGTAATTAACTAATAACCTAACTAACCAGCTGCTACATTTACAAATGCAGCATAATAGATGTTGCACCCTGTACTTTTATTTCAACTCCTCTGTTGGAGTCATAATGTCTCCATAAATGTGACATGGTTTGTAACCAGAGGTACAAAAACGTTACTCATTGTGAACATCAACAGCACGCTCAAATATAGTTTGATGCATACTGGAGGAGACTGACTCTCCTTCAGTGGTCTTTCTCACACACACTTAAATACACAAAATCTGGACACATCTACACAGAACACACACTTCCATGGTTGAACATAGGCCTCTCTCTCTCTGTCAGAGTGACGGATGGTGCAGACAAAAGCAGGCGATGAAGAATTGAATATGCGCTCTCCTGGGATTTGTTCAACATGCGATTGAGATTCAATCTGCAGCACCAAGGCGAGGACCATTAGCTAACATGAGCACTACATGCTCTGATACATGTCTACAAAGCAGAGGCAAAACCCCTGTTTTTAAATCTGGATAAAAGTCTTTGGTCTCTATCAGTATTCATGTCTCTTTCTGATTCTTCTTTGCCTGCTTTCTTCCAGTGCTTACTGCTGTTGATGTGTCTGCTTTTCTTTCTGTATTCTACGGACGGCAGGAGCTCAATGAGTTGGGTCTCAGTTGGGGAACTGAAGAGTTGCTGGTTCAAGTCAAGTACTGTCGATATGCCAATGAGCAGGGCACTGGACCCCCATAATGCTCCTCTGGCATGTAGAACAACTGCTAACTAATACAAGGGCTGGTCTGATTATAACATGCTAGATCTCAATTGAGACTAGCATGACTGCGTATATAACATATAAATATATACAAGTACCATGATGCTGCCAATTTATTTATTGCTGATTTGGTTTTGAATCTTGCAGTTTGGCATTTTAGACATCTTTCTTTTGCAACACTAAAACAAGACATTTTATGATTAACTTTAATAAACTGAAAACAACATTGTTGCCCCCAAGCAAATGCTGACTTATTGTCGAATTTAGTTTAAAAAGGAACATATTTAATGAAATGAAAATCATACTTAATTGAAGTAGTCTGGAAACTAGAGGTTGAGTCACTAAACTCATCAGGAAAATAAAAGTCTAATCATTGATTTACATATAATCTGTAATCTTCTTTTTCTAACAGTGGAGTGGCCCCTTGCTGGATATTAAAAGGAATGCAGGTTTAAGTATTCAGAGGCTTTACTTGAGTAAAAGTACCAATACATTATTGTCAAAATACTTCCTTACGAGTAAAGTCCTTCCTTCAAAGTCTTACTTAAGTAAAAGTAAAAAAGTAAAATCGGCTAAATTTTCTTAACAAGTAAAAGTAATCATTGTGCAGAAAATGTGCCTTTATGTGTGTATATAACCATATTTACAGATGTGACATTACTAGATTTTATTGGTGCATCAAGCAGAATTTTACTGTTGGAGACAAACAAAGTTGTGAGGGACTTTTTGAAAAATATTTAAATAGGTTGACTCTTTTGTGACTTAAAGAGTACGTCCATCAGTTTCATTTTAAGAGATGCATTCTGTTTAAAGTAGCTAAAGCTATTAAATAAATGCAGTGGCATATAATTACAATATATTTCCCTTTTAAATGTAGTGGAGGAGAAGCATAAAGTAGCATAAAATGAAAATCCTCTAGAAAAGTACCTACCAAACTTGTACTTAAGTAGAGTGCTTGAGTAAATGGTCTTTGTTACTTCCCTCCTCTGAAGACTATGATATAGCCACTTGGTTTTAGAAGGTTTCACATGTTTTTTTCTATGTTATACATGTGTAAGTAGTTCTTTCTTCTTGTGGTTTTCCAAAGCTGTGACCTGTGTATGGGAACTGTGACTTCATTGATTTTTTAGTATATCTTTCTCCTGCTTGGAGCCAGACTGCTGGACTTGAGTTATAGAACTTCGTAATATATTGATTAAAAGTCCTTCAGATTGATTGAATATTGCACGGACTGGACCCTTACATCTCAGTCATCTCACCTGGAGCTCAACCCCTCCAGAGGCAGCCGGACAGAGAAACCTGCAGATGATCATGTGTTTGTGTTGCGCAGTCTTGGTGATTTCTCTTCTAATTCTATGGTTACAAATGTGTTTTGATCAACCACCTAGCATGGAGCTGTATTTTCTGATTTCATCAGTGCATATACACTACATATTAAAGGGGAAAGATGCACGTGTAAGACTTAGAAAAAATTGTATACTATATTCCAGATTTTGAAATGAAAATATGTTAACTATATGCAGAATTAGATTTAAAAGAATGAAATTAAGATCTTTATTATTAGCTGCATGTATCTTAATAACATTACATGCAGTTCATTTATCATATCATTATTTTACCAGTGGATCATGTTCTTCGTACTTGAGTAAAAGTAGAAGTACCAGAGTGTAGGAATACTCTGTTACAGTAAAAGTCCTGCATACAAAATGTTACTCAAGTAAAAGTACAGAAATATTAGCATTAAAACAAAGTACCAAAAGTTAAAGTAGTCATTGTTTGATTGGTCCATTTCAGAATAATATCTCTGATATGTTTTATAATTATTGATCATTAAAGTGTTCTCAAAGCAGGTAAAGTTGCAGCTAGTTTTAATGACTTTGTATGCTGCAGGGTAGCTGCTGGATTTACTGCAGGTGAACTACAGTCTGATTTAAGGGTGATTATATTTACCATTATTGATCCAGATCTGTAAAGTTACTGAAGGGATTAAATACATGTAGAGTAAAAGTACATTATTTTACCTCTGAATTGTAGTGGGCTAGAACTACAAAATACCTCAAAATTGTACGTAAATGCAGTACTTGAGTAAATGTACTTGGTTACTTCCCACCTCTACACGCACTCAACAAAGCTATTAAAGCACATTGAAACTACTGGCTAGCCTTTACTGCCTTCTAGCGGCTGCTGTAGAGAGGTACAGCTTTCAGACTTGGAGCAAATATAAGACATGTCTCTGGAAAATTGTTTAACAGCTTTGTCAAATATCTGTTTTGACTTTGTCCTGTTCTGTTTTTCTTATTTTGATTATTTGGGACATTCTCTTACTCCCATTTCACGTTATGGCATCTGTTTACAGTCTGCATGTTTATATGTTGATTACTGTAAGAGCTTATCATTCACTTTACAGTATTTCATTTTACGTTTTCTTTTATCATATTGTATTATACATTTTAGGTTTTCCTGCAATTTAGATGCACCTTTTTGTCAACTGGGACTATTTAATAGCTAGTCAACCTGGAGGAGCTGGTGTAGGGGAGACTTGAATAACAAATGGCTAACCTGCACTGTATGCATATGATTTGCTCCCTATGTATGTTTTTTTTTCTATTTTTAACTTGCTCTTGCACACATAAATGTATATATATTGTAATATTCAGGATCTTTCACATTTTTATACATGTGAACAGCTTTGACATTTTATTATAAACTGTCATTTACATTCATTTTTTAAATTCTTATTTTGGCTTGTGTACGTGTCCCATCCTCTGTTCAATGCTTTAATACCTCTATTTCCCCACGGAGATCAGTAATGGTTTATCTAGTGTTATCTTATTTTATGTCCCTCATTTTATGTTCCATTGTTAGAGGACCCTTATGAATTTCATTGCCAACAACTACACTGAGCTATTGTTTATAATGACAATAAAGCCTTTGAATGCTTAAATGTACCTTTTTCTTCCTGATGTTCAGGGTCATGGGAGGCAGTCACCTGTTCTCGCATGAACTTGGCACCCGGACGGAAACAACCGTGTACACACATTTTTAAACATTAAGTAAAAAACAAACTTTAACAAATGAACATACACACCATGATTGAACAAAAGCAGGGTGAACAAAGCTGCCACCTTCTTTAAATGAAACATAGGATCTATAGAAGTCTAATACCAAAATTGTACCTTTTTATTGTGAGAATTGGTACAAAGAAGGTAAAAACAAATACATGAACTATAGGAAAACTGTATGTTGTCCCTGACAACAACAATGGAATATCTGCTTTTTGTCGTCATTTTGGTTGGCTGTTCAGTCTTTTTATCTCTAATTATTATCTTTTTGCATCTTGTTGTTGTTTAGCATTTCCTATTGGGCTGTTTTACACATCTTTTAAGTTCTGTTGGATCTTTTCTTTAAACTTGTTTGAGGTCTCTGGTCATGATGCATCTCTTTGTATTTATTTTTTTGTTTTAAAGTCCTTTTTGTGTGTCTTGATCAGAGTCAGAATCAGAAATATTTTACTTTATAGTTAGTTTGCATCAATTTGATGTCATTTTGGTTCTCTGCAGTCTTTATGTGTCACACACACACACACACACACACACACACACACACACACACACACACACACACACACACACACACACACACACACACACACACACACACAATAGTATGTGTCTAATCACTTCTGACATCACTGGCTGATTTGGTGTATTAATAGGTTGACTCATTAACAGGCTTTCTGCCGATTGCAATATTTCCCTCACTAGCTCTCTGTCTAGATGAATGTTACTGACCAAATTATGTTACTGTTAAATTGACTGTATGAATGAATAAATCATCAAATCAATTAATTTATTGCAAATGTTATACTGATATTGGCTAACAGGTGAGCCTTGTTAGTTTTTCGGTTTCAGTTTTTTTACTCTTCTGTTCAAATAAATTGCAGGGGATTTAAATATGAAATGTTTTGATATGGTTTTGTACACCTTGCTTTTTATGAAAGCCTTCTTGTGAGTATGACTAATATCTTTGGCTCTATACTTGCTGTAACAAATGTAAATTTCCCCTCTGTGGGACGAATAAAGGTATTCTGATTTTGATAATCCATTAATAACTGCAAAGACATCTATACGCTTTGTTACCTGTGGATAGCTACAGGTAGCTAAACGAAAGCACTATCCCCCTGCTGACGCACTTGTTTTGTGTCATAAATTGAGTCTTCATTTTCAAAGGAAGTTATACCCAATGGCAGGCAGAAATGCGAAATGAAAAGAGGCGTAAACAATAATGATGTGATTATTCTATTACCCCTACATGGTGCAATCAGCATCATACATTATAAGACATATTTGAAATATCTGAAATGGCTTTCAGAAAAGCTATCCAAAGCTTAAAAACAAAGGCCCAGACCCTAAACAAAAAGCATTGAAAGGATGTCAACCCAAAACATGATTTTGTATTATTATGATATGGCTAAGTATTTGTTCTGGCTATATGTTTTGTGACAGGGATTGTGAAAGGATGTACATTATGCAATCCACATTGTACATCACAAGTTAAAGCAAAACAAGCTGTCTTTATGTTTTATTTTTGCTTCATTTATATATGATCAT
This sequence comes from Eleginops maclovinus, assembly GCF_036324505.1. Classification (NCBI taxonomy): domain Eukaryota; kingdom Metazoa; phylum Chordata; class Actinopteri; order Perciformes; family Eleginopidae; genus Eleginops; species Eleginops maclovinus. The sequence continues at coordinate 4,562,937 of NC_086368.1, read as the reverse complement.
ATACATATTTGTACAGACTATATGTTTGATATACATGTAGCGTGAATGGGTTACCACTTACATTTCATTGTGCAAACCGGAGTTGTAAAATGACAGGTGAATTAACCTTGTAAAATTCAGACATTTTCAGAATGAAGAAATAGGAATTAAATGATTAAATAGAGCCTTAATTTTCCAGGGGAATCTTTCACAGTTGCAGATAGAACTGCAAGAATGAAAGCAAGGCTGATTTCAGCCCAAACAATTATGGTGTCAATTTAATACAGCCATTACATTGTGCAATCAACGTGTACATCACCATTATGAGTCAAAGCTAAAAAGCTGTCATTGTATGATGGCTATTACAATGTACATATTTGTATAGGATATATGTTTTACAGGCTTGTAGCGTGAAGGGGCAACCACTCATTGTGCAACCATTATTATAAAAGGGTGAATAAATTAACCTTATAACCATATAGCAATCACAAATAGAAAACGTAAAGATGAATGTACAATGGTTGATGGTGTTGCAGGGTTTGCAGTGATTGTGTAGGTGGTGCAGTGGGAGAAAAAGACCTGCTTGTTGGAATATATGAAGAAAAATGAAATCAGTGTAACCCACACAAGGCTGTGTCAGCTGACTCGATGGTGAACTCAGATACGACAGCAGCAGCGGGCCTCATGGAGACAGTTGCCACGGAGACCGGGGCGCACGTCATCCTGTAGCGGTTGCCATGGTCCTCCTGACGTCAAAGCCCCTTGCAAGATGCTCAGGAAACCCCCTGGCTCGGTTGCCATGGATACTGGCGGGGGGGAGGGGTGGAGTTTAGAGGAAGCGGAAGTGTCAGAGCAGGCGGAAGTGGTACTGCCCTGAATACCCTGAGCAGCGAGCGGAGGACGGCTTGATAAACTCCCATCGTTTAGAGAATAAAATCGGGATTCCTTGCACGCTCTAAATGTGAGTTCACTTGCATATCACTCGATTATTGTTTTGTGTACAGGGTAAGGACACTGTTTTAGGGGGGAACAGCAGCCCCAGCGGTGGCCCCATTCCCCTGCCTCTGCGGCGGAAGGTGCCTATTGTGGCTAGGGGCTGGGTGCGAGGATTTAGGCCGAGACCACTGGATAAAATAGCGAGAAATAACCAACAAAACACCTGGCGTTGCGTCGCCCAAGCTCTTTGTGTTGCGTAATGTGACGGGGATTGTTGATTTTTAAAGGCCCAGAATCCGGTCGATGCCATGCATGATGGTGCGCGGTGACCGTGTAGGGAGGGAGAAGCGAGCGGCACCCAGGTTTGGCCATTTTGACAGCTTAGAGGCGGCCGTGTTCAGGCCGTCGTGAAAGAAGCATGTTTAGCTACAAATGCTAAAGTACAGCGAGTACAGAACACGATGTTTGACGAGAGATTTGTAATTTGATGTGTCTATATCCCGGGGGAATCGACATATCTGGTCCGTTATTTAAAGAGCAGCATGATTAATAGCAATGGCTCTAGCTCGGGTCCGTTATGGCGTAGTGAAGCTAACACACCCTCCCTATTTCCCGGGAGTTTCCCCCTCAAATGTGGCTACCATTTTAAATAGAGTCGATATCATTTTACCAGCAGATTAAAGCGGTGACGACGTAACACATGCCGTATTTAACCATCCAGCTATCTCAGCCAACACCTCTGCGTCGGCACATAATGTAACGGGGTCAGCTAAGCTAACGATTCAAGCCAGCAACCGTACTGTGACGTTCCGTTAGCATGCTAATTGCCAGCTAGCGGTAATCTATCTCTCCATCTTAAAATTCCGCAGGGGAATGCGACAAGGAGGGCGTAGCTGTTGGCAGGCCAACTAAACGTTGTTAAAAACCAGAATATCCACTGCCTGGAGGGCTATAAGCGCTTCTTCTGAAAATGTTTCCCAGGGGTTGGTTTTTAGACTGTTCAGTGTATCTCGGGGCTATTAAAGATGGTGAACCCCATTTTTTGGTTGCGCATAAGCCTGTTAACCTTAGCCGTTAGCTCACGTTAGATAGCTGTATAACATCAGTGATAATTCGGAGAATACTGTTGGTGTCGTGCTAGATGATTTAAGCTCACCGAAGAGGCCAATTTGGCTCAATTTCAACCGATGTGCGGATTGCTGCGTCGGTCAACTAACGCTTATTTGCTTCTGACTGCAATAAGCGGCATTTTACACGATGCTAAATGCTAACTTCAGGATGCTAAAATGAAACGGATTAGCCTCTAACGCATACTAAAGGATGCATCTTTATTGATTCACAGCGGGGAAATACGGGTGTAAAAGCAGTACAAGGCAGACAGTTACAAAATGTACAGTGCAACAAATATAAAATATTAGTGAACTAAAATAGGAATAAAATAAAAGATGGTAAACTGTAAGTGCATTTTCTTAGGAATTACGTGATCAGACCAGGATGATTTATAGTAGCAGAAGTCTATGTACAGTAGGGTGCATCAAAAAACACAATTCTTGAATTTTGATATGGCTGGGTGCTAAAAGTGTTCCAATATATGTAGAAACACATGCAAAATATTTTTCCAATACATGATGATTTAGGGGCGCCACTGCACATCTCTTTTTGTTGGATAAAGTGGTAAACAGTGCTCAATGGTCGCCATGGAGATCTGAGGTTAACAAGACTGCAGTTCAAGAAAACTGAGGTGATGTTTCTGTTTTTGTGTGGGGTATGTATTATTACATATTACTATCATATCTGTAGTTGTGTCTTTGTATACTTAAGTCCTATTTATAGGTATTTTGTGCTCATTACATCTAGCTAACGTTAGCTAGCAACAGTTTGCTAACCACAGTTAGCTATCTATGTTAGCTAACCTTTTAAGCTTAACTCCAACAGTAGCAGCTATTCTAGAGTGAATAATGTCGTATTCAGAGTATTGATGTCTCATGTTTATTGAGAGTAGCATTGTAGTTGTTACAGTAAATTAACATTTTAAGTATATTTGCGAGCACAGCTAGCTACTCTGGTAGTAACGGTAAGTTATGTTGAAGTTAGACTATGTACAGCTACAATTTGAGGCTTATGCAAGCATGGTTTATCATAATTGAGTGATATTAAGTATGCTAAGATATGATTTTAAACTCTATCCTTGTCCTTGTATTAAATTAACATTTTAAACATAGGTATATTTGCGAGCACAGCTAGCTACTCTGGTAGTGATGTAAGAGTAAGTTATCATTGTAATGATGAAGTTGGACGATGTACAGCTAAAATTTGAGGCTTATGCAAGCATGGTTTATCATAATTGAGTGATATTAAGTATGCTAAGATATGATTTTAAACACTATCCTTGAGCTTGTGTCCTTTTCCTTCTCAGGCACTGCACAACCCCAGGATCCAGCTCTCCTAAGATGCTGCCCTCACCAACTGGTCCCTGCCAGACTAGCAGTCGCAGCCTGGTCTTTGGTCTGGGCCCCAGCATCACCAGTGAGGATGGCATCATCACCGGCGCCAAACTGCCAACTGGTCGTCAGATCTTACGCTGCATGCTTGCCAAGAAACCTGGTGCAAACGGAGCGTTGTCGCAGTTCGAGGCAGCCAAGGTTGTCCTGGAGCAGGTGCGGCCATTTTACAAGAAAGCCAACATCCCAATGGTGAGCGACAAGCGTGCCTGCCACAAGATGGTAGACTTAGTCAATGCTAACAACAAGCTGCGGAAAATCTCCCAGGCCAAGCGCTCCAGTGAGAATACAGCGAAACAATTGGAGAAAATGGAGTGCAGACATGATGCCACATTTCCGCTGTGGCCTCCAAATGTTGAAAAGCTGATTGATAACCCAGAAGACCTAGATTTCTTGGCCAGCATGAAGACCGACAGAGTGGCCACATTTGGTGTATTGGACAAAAAGCTGCAGCTCAAGGTGAAGCGGCGAGAGGAGCGTCAAGCTGCTGCAGCAGCCAGGCAGTCCCGCTGTGAAAAGGAGCTGGAGGAGATGACGGCAATGTCCAGCTTGGTGTCGGAGAGTGATGAGGAGCCAGAGGAGGATACTAACACAGTCTGTCCAACATCTGAGGGCGAACCATCCCACAAGCGTAAGACGACTGGAACAAACGTCTTCATTCCACATGACATCCTTAGCCGACCAAGTGTTGTGTCACTGGCTACTAGCTCTTACCATTAGGCCCTGTTAGTTGCCAGTGAGTTAGCCACCAGAGAGGGTTTGTTCTGTCAGTATCGCCCCTTGTGTTTAACATTAAAGTCAATTAAACCTTATATGTGTGTCCGACATCCATCACTGCTGCACAAAACTCAGGGTAAGGCCACGTGAACATGTCCCATTGACCTCCATTCATTTTTGTCTATAGGACAAATGAATGGAGAATCTTGAAAGTTGAATTCTGAGAAATGCCCAAGTTGCCCAAAGGGCAAACAAACAACTTTTACTTTGATAACCCTATAGAACATGTTACTGTATAAAAGTTCACTGTACTCAACATTTCCAGGTCAACTTTTTGGCAATAAGACTAAAAATTGCACATTTTTTCGAAATTTCACAAAAGTTCATGTCTTAGGTGGCACCCCTAAATCTCAATGGAATTCCTCAAAACTTTGCGAAAAGTCATTTTTATGTTAATTGGAACAAAATGCAATGCCAGCCAAATTGATATTTTGAAATGAAAATTTCCCATTCAAATTTGATGCACCCTAGTGTACAGTGTACAACAGGCTAACGTATATGATATTATTAATGGTACTCGCTATTTTTATTTTTGTATATGTATAGTCAATGTCACATTAGCATACTTTGTTGAGTTATGATTGTATATGATAGATGTTACAAGCGGTTTTTCTAATGTAGTATACCATGATGTGTAGTAAAGCCCAACACGGTGCTGTTAATGAGAGCACTGCATGAATGTCACATGCAGCCTGAAGCAGGCTGAGGATTCACTTCCTATTCAACACTACTGAACACCCTTTGTTTCCCTGGATTTAACACTTAGCTTATTTCTGTCTGTTATTTCATGCTCTGTCACTTTTGTTATACTATTGGGAAACCTTTATAGATGCCCCAATATAGAGTCATGTAAACTGAAAAACATGTTATAGGAATTAAATCAATTAACCTGAGACTACAAGAGATGAGAGAACATGAACAGGTCCAGTGATTCAAATTGTGCCTTGTTAATTGTTAAAGCGTCTTACAGTCTTTCTATTATTATTTATCATAACAGTGTTTTCATGAGTACGACTCCATCCAGAATAAAACTCCATGTTGTCTGGTGGTTTGACTATCATGTTGTCATGCATATAGTAACTTTTAACGTCACACTTAACATGTTGGTTTGATTTTTACAGCAGCAAGTGAACCATTTCGCACCAATACCTCATAAAATAATGTTTATTGGAATGGTGCTGCTGAATTTGCCGCACCTTTCTCAGGGAAAAGTTGATATCCATACATTTAGTTTAGTATTGTATAAGTCATGATAAGTTAGCAAATGATTTTTTGCATTTTTGCTCAAATGGACCTAACTGATTAAAATAATATTTCTGATTTAGTTTGACTATTGTTTGAGATAAACAACAGAGCATAGCCATTAGCACAATTTATTTTAAATATTTTAAAACACAGCCTGCTCACTCAACCATGAATTTACCAGGTTTGGTGCTTCACAATAAATGGTGTTGTCTATTGATGTATCTCAAGATTAGGTTGGGGATTTAGCAGATCAACAATCCGGTTTTTCTTATGTCCAGCAAAATAAAAAACTAATTTAGAGCGATCTCGGGTTTCTGCCTGATCAGTGTCCCTCTTTGGAGGAAGTGGGTATCTGAATGTATAATGATCCCATACACTAATGGTCTCACCATTTTGTTTTTTGGTGAACGGATGGGACTGCACTCAATATCAGCAGAAAATTGATTTTACGATTCAGCCTTTGAATCAGCACTGGAACTGTGCCACTGGCACGCTCCCAGCTGAGAGGCTAATAATTACCCTGCACACCACAGAAAGTGCAGAAGAGTGGCAGCACGTTCAAATGTGTGAAGACGTTTTTGTTCTCTTTTTCCATTTGCTTCTTGCCGTTTTTTATTCAGTCTCGTAGTCTGCAGTCTTTGCTGAATGTCTCTATTTAGTTAATCCAGCAAATGAAATACCAGACAAATAGTGGTGCTTCATTACATTGATGCAACATTTATACAAAAACAGTCAGTAAATAATTCCTGCTTAGTTTGCAAAATGTCCCATTGGCTACTACAGCCAGACATATTAAAGGAATGCCACTGTATAAATACTATGACTAAGTCTGTGCTGATTGACATATTAATATTGAGCAATAGAGGCAAGTGATTTTAAAATAGCTTGGGGCAAACGAGTGATTTATTGATAATTACCAGTAGCTGACAAGCAGTATTCACATGTAGTGAACAAAATATACACACTTAAACAACGTGAATTAAATAGAAGATAACTGATAGAATCTGTACAAGTGTACGTACAAGAATTTGAATTTGGAAAGTTTAATAATCAGCTCAGAGGCCTGTGCCATCTAGTGGCTTTGAAGTAAACCTGACAACGTACAATTGACCGGTTTAATATAATCAGTGTTCATCACTGTTATCCAAAACAGAAAAAATACAAGATATCAAATAAACCATTTTGAGTCATTTAGAAAATTCATATTTCCCCAAAATGGGTTGTTTTTCTCTTTTGAGAGAAATGGAAATATATATATATATGGCTAGGGATGGGAATTGATAAGATTTTTACGATTCCGATTCCCTTATCGATTCTGTGAAACGATTCAATTCCTTATCGATTCTCTTATCGATTCCAATTTGGGGGAAAAAGGAGAATAAACAGTTTGATGTAACATTTATCTTTGTTTTAATGAAAAATATTCTATTGTGACAGTTACTTATTAATCTCTAATAACAAGTGTGTGTGTGTGTGTGTGTGTGTGTGTGTGTGTGTGTGTGTGTGTGTGTGTGTGTGTGTGTGTGTGTGTGTGTGTGTGTGTGTGTGCGCGCACTCAAGTAGTGTGTGTGTGTGTGTGTGTGTGTGTGTGTGTAAAAAAAATTAACAGTTCTTTTGCAGATGAACATATCTGCTTTTCTGTACAAGAAAATGTAACAAATAACAACAAATAACAAATACTGAATCATGTAATTACAAGAACAATGTAATCACAAGCACTGTGTGTGTGTGTGTGTGTGTGTGTGTGTGTGTGTGTGTGTGTGTGTGTGTGTGTGTGTGTGTGTGTGTGTGTGAGTGTGAGTGTGAGTGTGAGTGTGAGTGTGAGTGTGTGTGCACTCAAGTAGTAGTAGGGAAAATTAACAGTTCTTTTTCAGAAATATGAGCATATCTGCTTTTTCTGGAAGGATACGGGATCTTTCGGGGCTTATGGTGTCTCCAGCCGTGGAGAACACCCTCTCAGATGGGGTGGAGGAAGCTTGCACACAGAGGTAGTTTTCAGCCAGTCCAGATAGCAAGGGCAGCGTATCCTGCTTGTTCCACCACCACAGTGCGGCGCTATCCCTGCAGGGGATGGAGGGCAGGCTTTTGTAGAACTGGATTTCCTGATCCACCTTCTGAGCCAGGGAAAGACGGGGCTGTGATTCACGGATTGACTGCAGCTCGTTGTCCTCCTCCTCGAATAGTTCTTCCAAGGCTGTCTTTTTTGATGGTGGTGGCAGTGCCTGAAATTAAATGAACATGAAGTAAAAAAAACAAACAAACATATATAAGTCAATAATCATGACAAAACAGCATCCAAAGGTCATTACAAATGAATGAGTTAACTTACATAGTGTTCCTCTACTTCTTCCTCCTCCCCATCTTCGCAGCCTTCCCTCTGTGTCTCTCCTTCCCCTGGGAGCTTGAGAAGTGATGTAAACACATTAATAACTTTTAACACAGAGCCGTAGAAGGTCTCACTCACAATGGAATCAAATGCAATGATAAGACAAACAGAATTTAAACAGAAATTAAAATACCTCATCTCTTGCTGCCACTGTATTTGCTGTTATTGCAGCTTCCCTGATCCTGTCGCAGACTGCATCACTTTTCACTTTGTATTTAAATCTGGGGTCCAAGATGGTGGCTTCCTCCAGGAATCTCTGAATGTCAGTTCCCTTCAATTTCAAAAAGGAGGATAGGATGACATTAGACTAGTGGTACAAATTGGCCTAAAGCATCAAGGTAAGATTAAATGTAGTTGTGCTTACCTGGTAGCGTTTGGAGAGATCCTTCCAAATGTTCTCCTTGATGCTCCTTGTGAACGCAGAGTCACCTTCCTGCACAGTGTACTGTTGCTCCAGCTTCTGCAAGATGGGCAAAATCTCACCGCAGGTTGCACTTTTGTCGCTGGAGACGGCCAGTGTGGAGGTGTAATGCTTCCGCATGAGATGCACAAACTCCTCTGCTTTCCTTAAGTCCTCGTTGCCTATTCTGTCCAACCTACAATGTAAATAAAAACAGAAAAAGATGTATGTAGCACAAATAAACAAAAACAAAACCAGTCAAAGTTTTAAAAAAAGTTTAAGTCATATTATCATTTAAAATATATATCACCTTTCCTTCTCCATGGGTCTTCTTATGCGTGGATCTATGGCTGCAGCCTGGATAGCAGGGAACTGCTCGGTGAATCTCTCCATCATCAAATAGAGGGAATTCCATCTGGTCCTTACATCCAGGAGGAGCATGTGCTTGGGCAGCTCTGAGGGTTCACATATACACAACACAATGTAAATATTTATTATCTAATAATTTACATACACATACCTATACATGTATATTTTCATGTACATCTAGTATAATGCTTGCAATGTACTGTAAGGAGAGTATCTTACTGAGCAAGTCTTGTTTCTCTTTAAGAACAACTTTTGCCATGTGTGACCTCTTCATCCAGACAACAACTGCTCGAACTCGTGCTGCCCAATTGGATATGGCAGTGCAGTTGTACAGCTTTTGCGCTCCCAGGTTCAGCGTATGAGCGAAGCATGGAAATTTGACAATTTGCAGCTGTTTGATGGCTACATCCATGTTCGCTGCATTGTCTACAGTTGCTGCCACAACCTTTTCCCGTACACCATATTCTTCTAAAATGTAATCAATCTCCTCTGCTACAGCTGAGCCTGTCTGAGATTGGTACAACGGCTTTGGTTTTTAGGACCTTTTCCTTTACCTGGCCATTGCTCACGTAGTGCAGAGTAACCGTGAGATAATGATCCTGACAAAAGCTTGTCCACCCATCAGCCGTGATAGCTGCCTTTGACACTGTTTTCAGTTCAGAGATCACATTTCCCTTTTCCACACCATACCAAGCAGGGATTAAGTGGTTGGTTAAGCTTTCCCTGCTGGGGGCTTTGTATTTTGGATTGAGAACCTTTGTCATCTCCCTAGAAAACATATGAAAATGAATGAGTGTAAACATCTGTTTAATGAGGAGGAAAATATTCTATTCTATTCTATTCTAATCTGACATTTGATAATCTGACAACAACCTCACATTCACCTACCGAAATTCAGGGGCGTCTACTGTAGAAAATGGGTGCAAACCCTTAACAACAAATTTGGTAACTGCCCGGTGACATTCTTCTACCTTTGCCTGGGACATTTTATTTCTGCCTGCCTCGACGAAAATAGAAGCCAGAGGTAAACGGGAGCAAGTGCTGCTAGCCTCTGAGTCAGCCAGACTACCCGTCTCGTCCCGGTCATCATCTTGTTCTAAATCTAACGAAGAAGGCATTTGTTTGATGAAAAAGCAATACTGTACAATTTCGGGAAATAAACTAATTTCCCACCTCCCTTTGATTTAAATAAATGAGCGTCACCTTTCTCTGGCTCCCTGAATCGGCGGCGCAACTTACTAGCATGTTTCATTAGCTACATAGCAACAGCTAGAATTCTTCCCTAGAACTACGGATGCCTTGCCATCAAGTAAGCTAATTAAACATGCTAGCAAGGAACGGCTTGATTAACCAGAAACATAAACTCCCTTAATTACCCCAAGGAGAGGTAGGAAATGGGTTTATTTCCAGAAATGGCGTGGTACATAATTTACTAGGAATCACATTAAGGATTAGTCAGTGGGATAGCTACTTACCACCAGAGTTGCCTTCTGTGTTAGCCCCCAAGGTCACGGTGGTCGTAGAAGCTTGGCTGCTGTCACTCCGAAGGGCATCAAAAACGCGACACTCGTTAAAGTTTATCCCGTGTTGTGTGCGCAGATGTTTATGCATATTTGAAGTATTCCCTCCCGCCGATGTTATCAACAATTTGCAGTGGTTGCAAAACGCCCTGTTGCCATCCTTATGTAATGTGAAATGAAGCCACACTTTGGACCGTTTTAACCTTAGGGGTGCCATTTCAGACTTGTAAAAAGAATCACGAGCGTCACCTGCGTAACCAAGCAACTACGCCACGTCAAGCCGAGCTTACTGAATCATTCGTGTGTAACTTGCTGCGTAAATAACGTTACATAAACCGTGCGGTCTGGAATCTATAAGAGAATCGTTTAACGAGCTGCCAAACGGTTCCATGGAATTGAAACACAAGGAACCGGTTCTCAACAGGAACCGGTTCTCGATTCCCATCCCTATATATGGCACAGATGAGAATATTCCCATCAAATACTTTGTTCCTGTTAGAGTACTAGCAAAAGACGCTATAAGGGGACCCCGGCTCTGAACAGAGATGCAGGTTTAGAGTGCAATATTGAAGGGTGCTTTAATAGTTTAAAGAAAAAGCTGCGTTTGTCAAAACAAAATTGCAGAATATCTTTATTATACTTGTTTCTGTAAAAAATTGGGGTCAGTCTTCAGGATCTATAAAGTGATCATGAAAGTGTAGGTTTCTGAGCATGCACATCAGCATGGTGCCTGTCGGTGGCCTGCCACGCTGTGTGTGTGAAGGCAGACACATTGATATGAATGCAATGAAACACATTTCCAATAGTAAAGGTCCCTGCTGTCTTTTTAGAGAACTGTGACTTAGGGGATTTATTTTTCCAGCACAAATCCATAAAGGAAAGGCTTAAAACAAAAAATGTCCTGGAGTGGTTTTATTATACCTCGGTCCAATCAAGAGTTTGTGGCAGGACATGAAAGTTGCTGGTTCCCACATTCCCCACGAAACAAAAAAGATTCAGCCCTTTTGCAAAGAACAATAGGTGGGAAAATAGCAGTGTTCCCATTTGAACAGGTGTTATGGACATCTCCAATTACACAATCTGGGGCTGTGCAACATGTCACTCTCCTAGTGTGAAACTAGATATATTCTTAACTTCTGGATATCCTCAATCATAATGGAATATTTCACGAGTTGTATTTCCTGGTTTTAAAGCAGCATTGCACTAAAGAAATGTGATTTTCTTGCATGACTCTGCTCTTCTATTATTTGCCTTTACCCACTTAGTTATTTTGCCCAGCAGTGAATTCTTAAATCAAAGCATAGGTAAAAAATGTGCTGATATTTCATTTTGTCTATAACGCCCAAGCCTAACACATTTTGAACATAATGCTTTTGCTTAATGATAGCACAAAGGTGCTGAATACCTTATACAATTGTTCAAACCAAAGTAAGATTTTGTATTAACAAAATGATCTTATATCATTTATTGTTGTGCATGTTAAGTTAGCATGGTATCTTAAGCTCTTTGGCAGTTTCCCCACACATGATTGCATATTTTAACAAAGAAGTCAGACCACAGGCTACTCGTATTTTGTCAAATTACTTGAAAATAAAGCTTTTTTTTGGCGGGTTTCCTTTTTACTATCAGAGGATTAAATTAGAACTTTGTATCCGTGGCAGTTTAGGATTAGAAATGACTCAGAAACTGAAAACCATGTTAATCTAAAATACTAAACTGAGCTTTGAATACTAAGATGTAATTGAAAGATAAAAACACCAAAAATATATTTTTATTGTTGTTTTTATCATAGAATTAACTTTGTTTTTATACCCTCTGTAGGAAGGCCAAATACTCAACCCCCGCCTTGGGGGTTAGACGTCAGTTAAGCTCCAAAGATACTTAAACAATCGGATGATAAGTTAATTTCACTCTCTTGGAGGGGTGGTTACTACGCAACTTGTCCAGAGTGTGAGGGTAGGGAATCTGCTGTGGGTGTATTCACATGTTGGTCATGTTTGAGTTTGTACCCAAGCAGTTGTTAATGTAGAAATAAAGGACTTTCACGTCAATCCAATAAATTAGATATGCAAATGAGGACGCTAAAAGCCCGTAGTGGAGGGTTCATTGTGAGATGCGTTGATAAAAAGGAGATGGAGGCTAGGCTGTGGCCTACTTAGACCCTCAGCTTCATCTGGTGAGCACAAAGCCCTCGAGGATGAAACAACTGGGAGCTGGAACTGAAAAGGTTTTTGACATTTTATCAAGTGCAGTTAGACCTTTGCTGTAGCATTTTATTTGTAACCCATTTTGTGTGATCTTAGGATTTTATCAGTGGTGGATGAGCTTTTGTCTCTCCAGTATTTGCCTCATGGTTAAGCATCTTTATTCCATTTTCTGCTTCCAGCCCAATATTCCAAAATTGTGGCGTCCCCTAACCGTTTCTCCCCTCCACCTTGTTCTACTTGTATCCTGTTCAGACATTACTCACCAGGTATTTCTCACGCATTGCGCTCATTGCCTATCTAATGGTCGGTCTTCCTTATTTAGCATATTCCCGCTGGTAACATAAGAACCTTAATGCCTTGAGTCCAATTGCTAAATCTGTCTTTCTCCTTTGCTCTTTCCCCCTGCAGCCTAAAAAAAATGGATAAGAACGACCTGGTGCAGAAAGCCAAGCTGGCCGAGCAGGCCGAGCGCTACGACGACATGGCGGCTGCCATGAAGGCGGTGACGGAGCAGGCCCCAGAGCTCAGCAACGAGGAGCGCAACCTGCTGTCTGTCGCCTACAAGAACGTGGTATGGCATCCATCTAACGGCGCTGATTATTTCTCTTTACCCATATGTCCATGCTCAGACTGTGGCTGAACAGTCAGCTCTTGGATTGGTTGAATTCACGATATACAGCCAATGGTTTTCTAATATCTTTTGCTACACAGGGCTTATAACATTATTTAACACTTAATTTATCCCTAAGACTAAGCTGAAGAATAACAAATATAAAAGTCCTCTTTTTATTGGTTAAATGAGTTAACATTAAACTAGCTGTTTGAGCTTAAAACACAATTAGTTTTATATGAAGAGACTAAAGTATGCAAACTGAGTCCATGGAAATAGAAATTCCGACCATGCAAATCCAGTTAAAGCGGAGAACTGTTATTGTAAGTGGTATGCATGAATCCGGAGCTGCGCCGTATACAGGGTTAAGAGCAGATTGATCACTAGATGAGATTGACCATTGACTGCTCGTGGCCTAAAAAACCCACAGAAAACCTGCCAGTGGTCAGAGTGATCCAGCGGTTCACTCTGTGGCTCTCCATGCACACTTTGTACTGCACACACAGCCGTCAATAGAATTGAAAGTAATCCATTTATATTAGCTCCATCACACGTATAATAGTTTTCTATTGCGCCAAGATATATTGTTTTAATAATCACCTACGAGGCTTTTAAGAGGACTGATTTAACACCCAAAGCATCTGGTGAGTCAGGGCCTCTGTCCTTTCTGAAAGAGTGCAGATTTATTCTGAAAGCTCTGCTGTGGTTTGGGGCAACCTCTGTACTGCTTATCTTCTCTGGACTATCGCTTGATGAAATGCCTTTTTAAAGCAAAGTCTTATAATTCAGTAAGTTTTGTTACAGGACACCTATTTCTATTATTGCTTACAAAAATCTAACTCCCCCTGATGTAGTTTTAGCATTTACAGCTGCGAAAATTTTTGAATTTAGCCTCTCTTTAAATAATGTGTAGTCTGACATTCGCTGCACTGCCATCTTTTTTGTTTTTCATGATTCTTTTTTTCAAACTAAAAAGCAGATATTGCGTAACGGCAGCCTCAGGTTTTCCAGCACTGCTGCTGTGTGTGTGTGTGTGTGTGTGTGTGTGTGTGTGTGTGTGTGTGTGTGTGTGTGTGTGTGTGTGTGTGTGTGTGTGTGTGTGTGTGTGTGTGTGTGTGTGTGTGTGTGTGTGTGTGTGTGTGTGTGTGTGTGTGTGTGTGTGTGTGTGTGTGTGTGTGTGTGTGTGTGTGTGTGTGTGTGTGTGTGTGTGTGTGTGTGTGTGTGTGTGTGTGGACATAGCATGAGCCCCCACTCCTCTCACATGATCACTGACTAATGCTAGAATGAGAAAGATAGACTTTGTGTTTTGTAGACTATTTGAATTTGCACGGTGTAATTGATTTCCATGTCTTAATACATTTGAATGAGAAACAGTTAGCAACATTTCCTTCAAATATTTGATTGAAAAACCAATAATGTCTGTATTGTTGATTTGTAATGTACATAGCAGTTGTGTCTTTTATCGTGGTTACTTTATCTTTCTAAATGTGTATCTCTTCAGCTCAGATGTTGCCGTTAGTGAATTTTTTTTTGTTTGTTGTTGCCATCAGGTGGGGGCCCGCCGTTCATCCTGGCGCGTTATCTCCAGCATCGAGCAGAAGACGGACGGTAACGATAAGAAACAGCAGATGGCTCGTGAATACCGTATGAAGATCGAGACTGAACTCCAAGAAATCTGCACGGACGTGCTGGTACGGAGAGGGACGGGGGAAGCAGGGAACGAGGGGGAGGGAAAATAGATGGAGGTAGAAAACACCAGAGCTGATCCTCCTGGCTGAGGAGGGAGTAGTCACATGGTGTCACTCGTGGAGGCTGCAGTAGCGGCGCTAGCAGCAGCCCTGGCAGCTGTTAGGACTGTCAAACAAAGCTTTAATTTTCCTCTCGCTCTTTCTTTTTTTTGTCCTTCCACCCCACATGGGTATATTTGTTGCTTTTACTTGGTGCAGAGGGAGGAGAGTGCTTAACTGGAAACTCAGCACAAGTGGTGCAGCATACTGTGTGTGTGTGTGGGGGCAGGACTGCCTGCCTGTGTGTAGGATCCAGAAGTCATGAAACTACAGACATTTTCTTAAATGAACCTGAGTCTGTCCTTTTCTCAGCCTAAACAGCTGTTAATAAAGTTTTCCAGGGATGATATGTTTTAATTTAGCATCTCCCTGGTTCCGTTAACAAAAAGCTGATGGGATTTTACCTTTGGTAATATTGCAAAGAAACATTTATGATATTTGCAGGATATTCTCCTCATATTACCGGCACTTTTTAGATTTTTGAGCAAACTACATCACGCACACATGACTCCTAGTCAGCAACGCTAAAATAAAGAAGGATACATTTTTTTATTAGGGCTAGATGTTCACCAGCAGGGATGGACTGATGTATTTTATCGTCGTTAAACAAACAAAAGTGTAAATCGTTGAAGCCACAGCTGTTGTGTTGAGAATCTAACCAGAAATGCATACAAAAAAACATTGACTGCTCCGATGCTGACTTATTTAAACACATTTGAGGACTCACTCCAGCGAGGTACAACGCTGCAAAAACATAAAAAAGGGTTTGCAAAAAACCCTTACACCGCCAGGGGGCCTCTTTTCCTTTGAGGCAGACCTGTTCCCTTCCTCTGTGACCTCCTACCTGCACACAGTTTAGCCCTTGAGTTTCCTGTCATTTTAAAGCTGTTCAAAAGTATGATTGGTTTTAATTATTTCGTGGACCTGAAAGATGCGAGGTCAGACCGTGTGAAAGGTGTTCTTATGCTGCGTACAGTTCATTATGCTCAAGCTGCTGGCAGAAAACATACTTTCTCTGTGGTTTTGAACCAGTTTAGGCCTTTTGTGAAAAGATTGAAGCCTCCTCAGCCACCCTCACACTGCGACTCGGTGAGAACAGAAATTGCTCAAGGTCAAAACGGACACATTTTTTGTGCCTGTGCCGACTTCTAATAATATCTTCAAGGTCAAACTGGAAGCCTCTGCAGTGATGTGGTGCTGGAGGAATGAAGGGAGGGAAGACACGCTGTCCTTAAAGCAGCAGGAAGCTTGGTCCAGGGAAGCTCCGATTCATCAGCAGCACAAACACACGTGTCAGTGACCTTCATCGAGGTGATATTACCAGAGACTGAAAGCTCAAATTAGATTGTCTTCCCCAATATATTTCATGAGTTCTGCTTTGTAATGGGGTAGACATTGCTATTTTCTTGTTAAGCCATTTTCAGCCTTTTTTATTTTCTAATATTAGAATGAATATCTCTGGGTTATTGGACCGACAAAAACAAAGTCAAGATTTTAAGAGGTCACCTTTTTAAGAAACAGGGATGGAAATGATTTTGTGTTGTTTTTGGCAACGTGAAGTGGAAAAAGGCGGGTTTTCAGACTTTCTGCTGTCTTCATATCGCTGGGACGCTCGTTAGCAGCAGGTGTGGTTCTAAGGTGTAGCCAAGCCCCAAGAAAGTAAGTGGGACCTTGATGCAAATGTTTGTAGTGACCAAACGGGAGTACTACAATTTCCATGTCTCTCCTTGATGTCATTGGGGCCAAAACATACTTTTTCCCATTGACTTTCATTGAGGAAAAAGACGTCTGTAGATTAGCAGATCATTTATTTTTTGAGGTTAACCATATACCCAGTGCGCTAATAGCCCTTATTCAAATCATTACTTCCGGAAATGTAATAATTAACTCAGATACCAATCCATAGTCATTTTTCAGATTTTTCCCAGAGCGATTGGAGGCGGGGCTAAAGGACAACACAAGTCACATGTTCTCTGGAACAAAGTCTGAGGGTTTTAGCTCCAGAGTCAGGCTCAAACTCTGTATTCTGTTCTCTTTATCATCATGGATCTGACCTGGACCCCACTCTGAGAGTAGTGAGGCCGATGCAAAGTGCACAGAGCGTGTGGTTCAGCCTGCATGCAGGAAGGGCCTGACGTGTATTAGTAACACTATCTGTGGTCCAGTTGCCAATGGACCGGTACACTGGCAGGCTGTCGTGCCTCTGGTGTGTAAACACTGAATCTGCTGCCATGTTTTTATTCCTGCTTATAAACCCTTCTGCTCCTCTCTTCTGTTTCAGGATCTGCTCGATAAATTCCTCATTCCACATGCATCTACGCCGGAGAGCAAGGTGTTCTACCTCAAAATGAAAGGAGACTACTTCAGATACCTGTCAGAGGTGGCCTCTGGAGACTCAAAGAAGAGTGAGTGTTTGACACTAATAAAAACCATTTTAGTTTAGTCGGCAACACAGGCAGCATTTTATTGGAGTGAGTAGATAACCACTTATCATCCTTTAGGAGACTCCTTTGAGCTACAGTTAAAGTTTAAACCAGGGTCCTTTTTATGGCTCAAGCTAAAGTCAGTTGCCATGTTGCTCAGAGTAAACACTCCTTCATAAACAAACCCAGGTAACTTGTTTTACTGCTTGCCGTAAAGTGGCTGTTTTATTACCTGGAGTTAGGGGCTCAATTTTTACAACCCTCGAGCCTCATGCTACACTGAAACATGTTCCTGAAGTACCCTTTCATACGTTTTTTGAAGTTGAAGCAGTCAAATCATTTTAGAAACAAATAAGGCAATTGGTGAAAAACAAGTTAATCTCTAGCATTTTGAAAACCAGTTGGATTATCTTTTTAAATTGCATTACGATCTTTAATCATAGTTAGAGATGCTGTAGGGAAACAAAAAACAGATGGAAAAACCTTTTCATCACATTTAAAAGAAATAAGAGGACAGCAAAACATGTTCCTACTTTATTATGTAGAGAAAACAACTAAACAGTATGAACACAAAAGAGGTATGGGGGAAATGACGATCTTAAATCACAGTACATTTCATTTGATATAAGGTAACGCATCACCATACAATCAACTGAGTTAGATTAAGATAATCATCACTTCATCACATCTGATTCTTTCCATTTGTAAAATACTCCGAGAATAACTAATCATACTTGAAATGGCAGCTTTATGGTCACATAATCGTTTGTGTCCCAGGTTTAGGTGCC
The DNA here is from genome assembly GCF_036324505.1 of Eleginops maclovinus. Taxonomy (NCBI): domain Eukaryota; kingdom Metazoa; phylum Chordata; class Actinopteri; order Perciformes; family Eleginopidae; genus Eleginops; species Eleginops maclovinus. The sequence goes on along the minus strand of NC_086368.1, from coordinate 4,545,009 downwards.
AATAAATACTCTCCTGACTTCATGAAGCTCACTTTAGAGTATACACTGTTTTATATTCTAAACCCTAACAAAGAAATGAAAGTTCTTCTACTATTTTATTTGAAAAAGCTGACAAATTACTGGACAAATGGTCCTCTTCCATGTCTGCCTGAATCAGTGTTGCAGAGTCTATAGTGTCAGTGTGTATATATAATATCATCAGCCCTCCCAACGTTAGATACATGTCTAAAACGACTGTAAGTTATAGACTGTCATATGTCTGTTTCTGATCCTGTAATATATGTCTACATTTCTGTTGCTGTAGTACATCGCTCTTAACTTATCTAGGACATTTTATATTGTGTGTTCTTTTCTATGTAGGTCGGTATTAACTGTTTGTTTGCTGTTTTTTAACTTGATTTTATTTATTTTCTAATACTTTTTTCAAATATATTTGATATTGTTAAATGCCTGTGGGGACAATAGTTTAAAAATGGCTTGGCGATTCGGACAATTCTGGAGTGTTTTTTGGGGTAATTAAGGATGCTGGGTCCATTTGAAATGTCAGATTTGATGGGACTCTGGATCATTAGGGTTCTTAGCTCTCCTGCAGGAGAATAAGAGCTGTTTGTAGGGACAGTTGTGATGCATTCCGGATCCTAAACTAAAGCTGGTGTGCGTTGTGCTGTGTAGACACGGTGGAGAGCTCTCAGGAGGCGTACCAGAATGCCTTCGACATCAGCAAGAAGGACATGCAGCCCACACATCCCATCCGGCTGGGCCTGGCCCTCAACTTCTCCGTCTTCTACTACGAAATCCTCAACTCGCCTGAGCAGGCCTGCGCTCTGGCCAAGCAGGTGGGTGCTCTATACTGGGGGGGTGATCCACCAGCACTGAGAAAAGCAGCGTGACATTTTAACATGTTAGAAAATAAAACTAAAAAGAGACATTTTTAATAAAGGGTTAGTTGAAATGCTCAGGCTCACTCTTCTCTGAGCAAGAGGGGTACAGTATGTGAAAGGCTACAAAAGTCTGCACCTTTTTGAGTCCATTTTATGTCTTTCTTAACCAATAAACAGAAAAGTGAGTGCAGAAGGATTTTAGTTATCACTTTTCACCTTACTAAATGGTCAAAAGTGATACAAAATAAAAGCGTTGCAGTTCCTTTTCATTTATTGGTTTGAAGAAAACAGATGTACAGCCAGCGTTATTGCTGACAGTATTTTAAAAACGTCTTGAAAGAAAAATAAAGGTCACTTTTATTGGTTAACGTTCATAAGAGCAAACGTCCCTGTGTTTTTAAGTGCATTTTAAAAGGGATTTACTTTGTAAATCATTGAAGTGAGATAGAAGAAATCTGATATATATTTAGTTAGCACATTGAATGTAATGAACTAATGGATGTTAATTTAACCTGTGTGTATGTTTCAAGGATTTACACGTTGTTTTTATCTAAAGCAAATCAAAAGTTGGAATATCTTTAAAGGAACGAACGGCAGGGATCTTGTAGGATCATGAAGAAATGAGCCTTGTGTTTCTGTTCCGTTCCTCCTGCAGGCCTTCGACGAGGCGATCGCTGAGCTCGACACCTTAAACGAGGACTCGTACAAAGACAGCACGCTGATCATGCAGCTACTAAGGGACAACCTCACTGTGAGTACACACTCTGGGGGGTGTGTGTGTGTGTGTGTGATCAGATACGGAGTGTTTATAGTCAAATCACCTCATAAGCACATACTATAAACATTCATTTATTACATTAATACACGACGTTTTAGCACCATCTAATGTTCAATCAGATAAGCACAATGCATATTTGTTACTAGTGTGTGTGTGGGGCCTGTAACTGCTTCAGTGTGTTGACATCCAAACTAATAATTAGGGCTTCCCCCGATTAGTCGACTAATCGTTATTCGGCGGAAAAAATATTCGTCAACTAATTTTTCACTAGCCGAATATTAGAAGAAGAAAAAAAAGGTCCATCTGCGCGCTGCATGACGCGTCAGCCGGAAACCTCCTCAGACTTCATTCAGAGCTGTGCCTGGTCCTGAAGTTAATTTGTCGGGCAGGATATCCATAGTGTGCGATCCTTCTGAGCGAGTAAGGGACGAGCCCCAAAAGGTGACCTGCAAACTCTGCTGGAAAAAAGGTGCCTCCGTATCCACGCCATCATATCAAAAACACGGAGCTTTATTATCCCCAACAACGTGTGTTCCTTCCTCAGAGGGAAACAGCAGCAGTGAGTCAGGCAGTAGCCTAGCTTTGTTTCAACATATATAAACCTGTAATATAAAATCATTCTGAGCTCAGAACACGATCAATTCAAGCTTTCATTTCACGATCAGGGCGTAATGTGCGGAGGGATTTCTTGCCGATGAGCATATTTGGTGCTGTATCCATTTTAGTATTTATTGGGTATTTGTATTGAGATATGAATTATAGAAACTAGAACTAAATGCTCAGTGTGTGTGCTCGCTGCTTGTTCACACACACATTAAGAATCCTTACTGGAGCTTCTGCTGTTTGTACCGCGCTGGGACTCTCCTTTCTACGTGTACAGTTCAATGATTATTTCAACGGTTAATTATTGCACATGAAATAGTTTAACCGTTGAAATAGTCATTAAATAGTTATATTTCATGTGAAGCACAACGTACCATCCTGTTGTAAATCATAATAATCATATACGCGACACGATTACTCGACTAGAAAAATCCGTCGAGGGCAGCCCTACTGATAATACCAGATATAGAGCAGGCCTAACCTTTAGTATGTAAAATACCAACTCACATTTTCCCCTCTTTGCTTTTAATAAGTGTATAACTTCATACACGCTTTAGTTATTAACCCTATCCTCTAAAATAAATTCACATTCACAAATGTAAAGCGGATCATTGCTTGAAGTGAGTGTAGGTGTATATGTAAACAGTCTTATGCTTAAAAGCTGTTATAATGTTCAGTTTTAGTTGATAGTACTAGCAGAATTGATAAGGTATATTAATAATGTATTGTATAAACAGGCTGCTTTATGAGACTGAAATGAACTGTTACATATAGTGGTTTTATAATGTTCCTACTGAATGTAAATATATGTATGTATAGTTCCATCCTAAAAAGGGCTCCGTGACTCCTCAAACAGCTGGACACTTGAGTTTAAAGCAGACGCTGCTCTACCACAAACAAATAGTGCATTTGTCGGGGACTATCTTCGTGTGTGTGGGTGTGTGTGGGTCCTGGGAATAGTGATGTGGTTTGACTTTTCACAGGGTAACACAACCATGAAGGAGCATGATGGCAATATATTTGTTCCACTTATCCCAAACACAGAACACATTCTCCTCACATGCAATAAAATAATAAAGTATAAATCAATAAATGAGGTCCAAGAGAACAAATAATAAGTAAATAAATAAATGACAAGAGGTGGTTTAAGTTTTTGAACAGCTATTGATGTCTTAACACAAATGTGTTTCGGACACACACATAATAATGCTTGATGGCAGGTTAGTTGCTGGTTCTGCTCTTCTCATGGGGCCTGAAGAGTCCTACCTTGATGAAACTGTAAAGCAGGATTAAGATTACGTATTAATCTGAGTGAACGATGACTCTCTGAGTGTTGACTGAACCGTGTCCTCTGTCCCTGCAGCTGTGGACATCAGAAAACCAGGGAGACGACGCCGACGCCGGAGATGGAGAGAACTAGAGCGCACTTCACTGTTAAACCCCCCCCCACCCCCCACTCTCTCCTTCCTCCTTTTATCTCTCTTCCTCTTTCTTCTCTTCTTCCTCTCTTCGTACACATAAACAGCCCGTTCATTCCCTCGTCTCCCCCCTTTTTCAAACCCCCGGCCTCCCGACCTCCCTTCTGTATAACCAACAGCATGAATAGCACCTGACCTCCAGACAGATATATATTTAAATCCAGAAAATAAAAAAACAGGGGGGGGGGGTGTTAAGAGAAAGAACTCCATCTCCCAACGATCCTTCCTCCCACCCTCCCCCCTCCCAGGATCACTCCAAGGTAGACCCTTATAGCACGGGGGGAGGGGGTTTTGTCCAAAAACGACGATATAAATGAATCTTAAACTCCCACCTCTCCCCCTCCTCCCCTCCCTCGTTTAATCTCCCTCCTCCGTTCTTCCTCTTTCCTAACATTTCAATACCCCCACCCCTTTAGTGAGTTAATGCACATATATAGTCGTACCCCGCCCCGTCCCCCTAAATCTATTCAGTTAACGCACTTATATAGTGATCCCCTCTTCCTCCCCCCTCCTCTAGTGAGTTAACACTCATGTAGTGCCCCCCCCCCCCCCCTTCTCTTTTGGCTTTTATTAGTGTTACCGGCGTATGGCTGGTTTTATTCCACTTTAAACAAAACAAAAAAATTATTAAACTGTCTGTTTATTTTCAACAAACACTGTGATGCTTAGTTTTTCCTCCACCTCTGCCACCAGATCCTGGGGATTAAACAGCTGTGGGTGGGGGGGGGGGTGTTTGAGCAGCAATGCCATTCTGCTGAGGTTTATACAGAAGGGTCCTCCTACAAGGCTGTATTGTGACACTGACACGTCTAAAAACAGAACCTGCTGTGTTCCTTATTTTCTCTGCTTCTGTTCCGAGATTGATCTGAAAACGTATTAAAACATTCCCTGGATGTTCGATTCGCCTGCTCCCGTGGATCCCTGAAGTTAATTCTTGCTTATTTTCCTTCTTCTTTTTGTGTGTATAACAAATCAAACTCTTCTTACCCGTTTTTTGAGAACTGTAAAATTGTAAAACATTTTTAGAGCGTGACTGTAAATCTGTCTTTTGGAGAACGGTTGGTCCATGCTGTCCGTTAACACCCGCTGCTGTGTGCTTTGGCCACTTCTGACCACAGAACTTTTTATTTGGTACTTTTTATTTCTCCTTTTCCACCCCCAAATCTCTCCCGTGCTCACACTGACAGCTTCCACTCGCTGCTGAACGGTGTAATCTGCAAGCCGCCATTTATCACCATGTAAATGTACCGCAACCATCGGGGGGAGGGGGGGGGGTAATGACAACGACAACGACAACTTCCTGCTTCCTCATTTCCTAAATATGAAAAGCATTTGGGTATTGTTCCTCTAAAGGGATCAAGATTAGAGTATCAGCTAACTGCCTCACAAGTAAAAGGTGCTTTACAGAAACACATTATTAAGGTATTTAAACACTGCCTTTAAAATGGCAGGAGAATTTAATTCAACAAGCTCAGATATTTTAAAAGTCCTAAAAAATACAAGTTCCAATTAAAGATATGAGGAGTAGGATTTATTAAAAAGCAGTGGCGAAAAGAAAAGTCTTCAGCCTCACTTTAAGAGGTGAGTTTTTAGGAATTCTAAATGAGCAGAAGTTTGTGCCTTTAAGGCAGGGGTGTCCAAACTACGGCCCGGGGGCCAAATGCGGCCGTTGTTTTGCTAACTTATGAGGCAATATCACCTCTATAAGTGGCCCAGCTCTCCGTGTATTTGTCTGTCTGTGGCCCTCGGTGAAAAAAGTTTGGACCCCCTGCTTTAAGGTAAACGAGATTAGAGTATTAGCTAGCTGCCTTAAAATCAATTCAGTTGAGCGTTAAAGCTCCTTGAGTTTAAAAACCAGGCAGAAAAACTCTTATCTCAGATTTGGATTTTTGATAAAGGTGTAACTAAATCACACAAAGAGGTTCTTTACACACTTAAATAAATGAGGAAGCGGGGGTTTTCCCTTGCCGCACATCAAGTCCACACAGGTACGTGCGTTGAAATGTCCCGGCAGCCGATAGCCAATCATCTGTTAGTGGGGGGGAGAGCCTGTTGGATCACGGTTCAAATCTTCAGTCGTAACATGTTACCTTTTTATAGATTAAACTCTCCAAGAGGCGCTCAATCTGCAGTTAACGGTACCTTTTTGGGGTCTGATCGTATACAGTTACGCTTTAACTGTTAAACGTTCTCTTGGCTGTACGAGTTCAAAAGCGGTTAAATCCCAAACTTTGAGAACCATCGGGTTTTTAGAAAACCAGAAAAGCCCCCTCATTCTTCCCCTCAGTGTCACAATAACCTTGTCACTAACCATCTCGACATTCCACTCTTTAGGTGTAGAGAAGTCATGTGTCTCAATGTTTTATTTTTCCTTTGCTGGGGACAAATGTTTTCATGCACTGAAGTTTAAAAAGGTTAAAAAGATAATTCCTCCCTGCCGCTCTTTTTCTCGTTAGCTGAACAAAAAGGCAGTTATTCTACGCTTTCTAAGGAAAAAATGATCCCATGCAGTAGTGAATGTGGCACCGAGCCTGTCTGTATATCTGGTATCTCAAATCATTTTGTTTTTACTGACCAGTATTATGCTTAAAATAAAAAGGAAAAAAAAATAACCCAAAAAAAACAACAAAAAAAGTTTGCTTCTGTGACGGTTTTATTGCTTAGCGCGCACGTGGTTGTGAACATTTAGACTTAGCTTAAGGACACCCCCCAAAAAAATGAGAAAATGATGACAAAAAAAAAATCCCTTCAACACCTCCCCCCCACCCCCACCCCGGTTATTGAAGTAATACTAGATTTGTGTATGTCTTTTAAAAAAAATCCAGCTCTAGTTTCACCTTACATGTTATAAACAGGACAAAATGTAAAAGACAATTTAAAGTGAAATAAAGGTTTTATCAGTTCCGAATCAGCCCCGCTCTGTTTATTATCACACCTATAATGTGTTTCATCTCCTACTCAGGTTCACTAAGACGCATGCAGGAAGTTGGTCTGGAAGAACAGGAAGTGCTTTAAATCTCTCTCCATGGATTTGGTCTATTAAGGTTAGGGTTTTTTCCAATGTAGCAAGATGCTAACTTTTACTGTCCTCTGGTTTCAGCAGAATCAGTGCAGATACTCCTCTTCAGATAAACACTCTCCTTCGTGACGGGTTAGAAATCTCTGCCTGTCTTTGCTCTATTTATTTTTTCCAGAAATGGAAATCAATGGTGGTTTAAACGCCATTTAAACATCTCCCAAAGTAGACTCTTGAATGAGAGGAGAGACGAGAAACTTTTCATTTGGTTATATTTACATTTAATTTAGGATGCTTCAACCAAAGTGGTTCTTTTTAGGGAAGCCGGAAACACCAGAGGGCAGTGATGTATTGTAACGAAGTAGATTTACTGGATAATTTTGACTTTATTTTGACGTTACTCGAGTATTTCAGTTTTTTGCTAATTTCTACCTCTACTCCACTAAATGTATTGAATCACTTTAGTTGCTAGGCAGATTTGGATTAATGACGTGAAATATAATCAGCCCTTAAATCTGACTTTAGAAAGAAAGAAGTACTTTATTAATCCCCGTGGGGAAATTCAAGAATTCTGCATTTGACCCATCCTATAGTTAGGAGCAGTGGGCTGCCATATGTACGGCGCCCGGGGAACGGTGCCTTGCTCTGGGACACCACGGTAGCACTTGGTGTTTCGGGGACTTGAACCAGTGATCATTCAGTTCGTAGGCCAAGCCCCCACCACCGCCCCATTAGTTCCACCTGGAGTAAATTCAGCAGCTACCCTGCAGTATACAGTCATTCAAACTAGCTGAACCTTTACCAGCTCTGAGAACACTTTAATGATCAATAATTAAAACGTATCAGATATATTATTCTGAAAAGGACCAATCAAACAATGACTGTAACAGAGTATTCCTACACTCTGGTATTGTACTTTTCCTCTGCCAGAGGGACATGCTAGAGACCTGTTCACATCACAAATCTAAATCAGATCCAAGACGACTTTAAAGTGTTCTGACTTCCTTCAGTGGCTTCCTTTATTTAAAAAGTTCCCTCTATCCTTTGGTAGATCCGGATCTGTGCGAGTCCTGTCTGAGGTCACTGCACAAACCTCTCTGTGGGTTGCACCTTGGATATGAGGCTGTGCAGCTCGGGAGGGAAGTGTTGATCTATTTAAAGTGTAGAGTTTATGGTAGAACAAATGGTGAATGTTTGTCTAGTGTGATTTCCTTCTACTAAACCCCCCTGCCCAGAAAGATTCCGAGAGAATATTGTCTCTGTGCTGCTATGAACCTTAAACCTCTTGATGTTCCAGATGTAAAAGGTGCTATGAACTTAGTCAGAATTTCTAAATGTGCTTTGGAGAGATTTTATGTAAATGTTATATATAAATCATAGCTTAGCATTTACTGCAAACTGATACCTTGTCCCATCCACAGGAACAAAAATCCTCCATATGCAACAAAACAATAGTATATCATACAACAAAATGTCCGTTCTGACCCATAATTATTTAGCAAGGGTCATAATATGGTATTTCACAATGTGATGCATACTACAATGAAAAAAAAAGTGTTCAAGAGTGGTAGTACAGCATTTCAATTAGTCGTACGTAATAAATACAAATAATCCCAATAAAGCACATTTAAAAAGTCACAGTATTAATATTAAAACAGTTAGTGTGAAACCATCATTTAAATCAGAGTAGTGTTCATAATATGTCCAATGCTGTTATGTAATTATGTACTTAAGGATACAATTGGAACTACTTTATGGTTACATTGCACCCTTAACTGTGACGGTGTTACTGCGCAAAGGATTGTGGATCAGAACAGAGAAACACCCTGGTATTTTTGCCATAGTGCTTCATATTGGGACATGTTTAATAGTCTGGGTAATAGAACCCAAATATATACAAAGTCTCCATCTTCTCATCTACGAACAGAGGTGGGAGAAGTACTCAGATCTCCAAAATGTACTTAAAGTAGCGACAGTTAAAGTAGTCATTGTCTGATTGGTCCATTTCAGAATAATATCTCTGATATGTTTTATAATTATTGATCATTAAAGTGTTCTCAGAGCTGGTAAAGGTGCAGCTAGTTTGAATGGCTTTGTATTCTGCAGGGTAGCTGCTGGATTTACTGCAGGTGAACTAAAGTCTGATTTAAGGGCTGATTATATTTACCATCATTAATCCAGACCTGTAACTAAAGGGATTACATACATGTAGGGGAGTAAAAGTACAAAGCAACAAAAATGTAAGAGATGTACTTTGATACAAAAATAAGCGAACAAAACATGGTTTGTTTATTCCTTAAGTTTATTTGAAGTTAGAACAGAAGCAGGCTGACAGAAATTGCAATTTACAAAAACAGCTACATGTGGTGAAACCGAAGGAGCTCAGACGGCTCTGCAGACAGAAGCTTGGTGTGTTTCACAAACGTCTCTACATGTGACTGGAGCCGTACTCTCTTACTAACGTTTCAGCAGAGAAGAACGCAGAGCAGCAGGCGGAGGATGAAGACAGGCACTTCAGGCAAGATGGAGTTTGCCGAGCTACAGCAGGATCACCCATGAGACATTGCACTACCTTTATTTTTCACAATAAAACAATCAAATGGAGGAACGATATGGAGACAGTACTTTAATATGATGACCCCTCTGAGGACCCTTTGACTTGGTTCACATTGTTGTCTTGCAAATGAGGAACAAACTGAGGCTCTGAACAAACGAATACATCTCAGTGGAGTGATGCAGAGGATTCTCAGAAGTCTAAGATGAGACGGGAAATAAGGCGTGGGCTGACAAGTTTGTAACTGAATAGCAAAGCATCGACACTCATGTAAACTAAATGTTATGGTGCCTTTGAGTGACATTCAGGTTATCGCAATTATCAGTTTGATCAGCGTTCATATCAATCTGCCAGAATAATCCAGAAGTTCAGGAGAAATATGGAAGTGTGCTGTTAGAGGTAATAAAACATGCTCGAATGCCAAGGCAGAGTATTTTAAACCCTTCCATTTAATCTCTGCAATCATTCCACTGAGACACACACACACACGCCTCAGGTAGTTTACTTATTCATCCTGCGTTGTGAAGAACTTTCTGTGGAGAAAAGATGTTTGTAACTTTAAATTCAAACTGATTCAAACCTTTACTGATCATCAATGTTCTAAAGTGGGCTTCAATCTGGAGTTTATTTCCAAACAGGAGAGACGGAGTTATTGATTTTTCCAGCAGAAAATCCACAGAGGAAATTAAATGTTCATATGTTTTAATAGTTTAAGCTTTTTTAAACCATCAGCTTGTCTGCAACAAGAATTCCTAAATAGTTTAATTTATTCATTTGTTTTTCCTTAATGGATACAAGCCTAAACGTCTTTGGTGTACAAAAACAAATATTTAACATTGATTTACAATTTGGACGCTAACGTTATGAGAAAAGCCCCGTGGTTTATACCGAGGGAATGGAAATGTGTCCAATGTTTTTACACTTGGGTAGTCTCTTTCCTTTTGGCTCTGATTGTTTTACACCTTTGTACATTCCCTCACCTTTACTGCATCACAATATATTTATAATAAGATGGTATTTATCTCACCCCCCACCCTTAACCTAACCAGCTGCATTTGATGTCCTGATAAAAAGGAACTGGGATCATGTGACCTGAAGGTAAAAAGTAATGCTTTCATCTTTGAGTTTCTGTATTAAGCAGGAGCTCCACTTTAAAACTGATGTCGGTAAAGGTGTACTCTGATTACGAATTATAATGCAATCATTCCAGCTCGTTTAAATAACCATAAATATTCAGTGAAACTGAAACCGGCGTCTTGCAGCGTTTGTTCCAAAGACGGTAAACAGATCAAAGTGTGCTCGGTGTGAGGCTTTTGGGAAACGCAGGTCGAGTCTTTGACTTAAAGCGGCTGAATCGTGTCACTGCGCGGCTGTTGAAAGAGCTCTTATTTTGAAACTTGTGACTTTGCTTCCTCTTGGTTCTGAACGCAGTGCAATGAGCGACTCTTACCGCCGTCTCCTCAGTCCCTGATGCTCCTCACTTCTTGTGCGCCTCCTCCAGCAGCTTCATGGCAGCACAGTTGTTGGGCTCCACTCGGAGCAGCATGTTGACGCTCTCCTCGCAGGCTCGGATGTCCTGCAGGAAGACAACAGGAAATGTAGAGTTAGAAACCAATAGAGGTTGAGGAGACGTGACAGAAATGAAAAATGTACGCGCAGGTTTAAACTTTTTAAATGGTTTTTTCAAATGTCAATGTTTTCCTCCTATTCTGGATTACATTTATTGTAAACACTTTTTTATTTGACCTATACACTTCACTTCTGCTTTAATTGCACCATAATCTTGCACTATTTTATTTCTATTGCATTTCTTCTAGCACTCTTGTTGTTTTGTGTCTTTTATTTACATTTATTTTTGATATACTTGTGTTGCATTGTTGGAGGAGCTTGGGTCTTAAGATGTGCATTCCCATATCTACACTGTAGCTACTGTGTGCATCCAACAATACAGCTTTTGAACTTTTGAACATCGTGGCTGACAGCGCAGGAGTTACGCTTCTGTACACACAGCCTCCACAGCCTGCCGCCGCTCATCTTCAGAGGGAGAATAACACAGGAACCGCAGAGTGTCAGTGCTGTGGCCAGGTGTATTGTAATAGAGTTACAGCGCGTTACTAAAGCGGAGTCCAGTGTGTTTAGGTATGTTGGATAGCCAATAGCTGGCATTGCATAAACTGCTAACTTGCTAGCTAGGCGAGCTAGACAAACGTTGCGGGTTGTACACAATGTGTCATTTGTTTGCCCGGCATACAGTTTTCGGTCTGCGTCGCAACAGAATCATACACTAGTGCAAGCCATGGAGTCAGGAGATCAGTCGAGTATCTGGAATTTACAATTTGTTAAATCTACAACTATTGTTTATTGATTTATGTCTTTATTTTTTGCTCAAAATGATGGATTAAAGTAGCTATAAGAATATGGACCCTCACCCTAACCTGGTATCAGTATTGATATCCTAACAACACCCCTCCCTAGTGTTGAATAGTCATGAATAGAAGCTGCCGGAGGACAAACTACATGAAATATCAAGGGGCTTTTAATATGTCACCTGCACCTTTAAACCAGCATACAATTTGTGTGCTTGCATGTGCGTGCGCAGTGTGTGAAGTGAAGCATGGTCATGAGGGGTGGGGGATCTCACCTTGAGCCCCAGGTAGGCCTGAGACTTCCTGTAGAGCGCCTTGATGTTCCTGCCGTCCATCGTCAGAGCCTCGTCACAGTCTCTGATGGCGTCTCTGTACTGCTTTACTGACACGTAACACAGCGCCCTGATCCCACACACACACACACACACAAAATCACATTCTTTCAAACCATTCTGTCAAGCAGTATGCAACTACAGTGTTCCAAGGCTCTACACATATTAATCTTATTATTTTCCTCAGTTTTAAAAAAATGCATGTGTCGCATAACATTTCCGTTTCTTCCTTTTGTTTATGCGTTAAGCTCCCACAACCCAATATATTTTCATTTTTAAACCGACAATGGAGATGTCACAAGAGACAAAACTGACTCACTATTAACAGATCTGGAGGATCACTTATATTTTTTCACAGCAATATAGAATAAAGGTGTCGATTATGACCAATTATTAAAAAAAACTGTATTCAAGCGGTGTTAAAACTGTATGGTTAAGCACATGGACTCATTTATTTTGTGTGGTATGAAATTGGTATAGAGAATCATGGAATTAGTACAGAATCCTTGATTGGTAGTTTTGTGACATCACTAACTCAAGCATAGCTCCAGTCAGCCGTTTCAGCACTCTTCTATGAGGATATAAAGCGATTCAAAGACGGTACCCACCGGTTGGTGTAGGTGGTCGGCTCGGTGGGGTTGAGTTTGAGGCTCTGGCTGTACTTCTCGATGGCCTTCTTGTGTTCTCCTTTCTTCACCAGAGCGTTGCCTTCTTCTTTCAGGAGCTGAGCTTTCTTCACGTCTTTATCATTGGGCGCTGACGTCAAGAGAGAGAGGAACAAAAGGTCAGAGGCAGGAAAAGATCCAAAATGGAATTTGTTCCAAACACATGTTAAAGGGATAGTCCGGCGAAAATTGACCCCAGGGTCTTTTTCTGCATGAAAACTGATCAAATAAGCCCTCCAGAGAGTTGTTTTCGTTCATCAACCAGTATTGAGCTTGCCCGGAGCAACGCTAATAGCCCAAATGGCTTACAGTGCATTCGCTCAGGGCAGTGCGCAGAACGCTTCCAAAACGGCAATTGGAAATTCATATCTAGTGAGTGTTGACACTGAAATGAAAGGAGTTGCCTGTAACTTACATGCAGCTCCTTTCCATGGAATTATACATTCCTAAACATTCCTCCTTGAACTGAACTCCGGTGCATTCGATAATCGACTTGTGTGGACTTTCCTTGGAGAGGAGCTGGTATGGGGGGCAGTTGGTGAGTCTTGTAAGACAGTTCTTTTTAATAAACTTTGGGTTTGCAAACTACGTTGTTGGTGCTCTGTTTTATGTGTAGGGACCCTAGTCATGCTACTGCAGAGGTTTGGTGCTATTTAGAGCAATGTTAGTGGTTAAAAAATTCCGTTTTGGAAGCGTTCTGCGCACTGCCCCGATCGAATGCACTGTAAGCCATTTGGGCTATTAGCGTTGCTCCCGGTTGCTCCGGGCAAGCTCTATACTGGTTGATGAATGAAAAAAACTCTGGAGGGCTTACTTGATCAGTTTTCATGCAGAAAAAGACCCTGGGGTCAATTTTCGCCGGACTATCCCTTTAAGTTTATCTACATTTTAAAGGGGAAGAGTTGTGATGTTTTAAAGTGGCAGCATGGTGCTTACATGTGAAAAAGTGTCATAAGATGGATTAAACTCTAAATCATTTTTTTTACATTTCTGAAGTTACTCCTAAATCTGACTACAAAAAAAAATGCTGTTGATAGAAATCAGAGAATGTACAAACATGCAGCTGGTCAGTAATCAGACATTTTTTTTATACACGTTTGAATTAAAAGAACTAAACAAATTTTAAAAAAAACCATGATGTCTATCCCACCATACATAGGGCTCAGGACATCATTATTTTATATATAAAGAGGGGACACTTTCAAACCACCTCTGATACCAAGAAGGCCCATTTAGAAACATAAACAGACAACTCATGTTTGTGATTGGCCTATTTCATAAGCAGAAAAAGAGGCGCAAAAACGTGTAAAAAGTGATTTTACAATATTCTGTTTTCCTGTGATTTGGACATTTCTCCTCACCAGGTTTGCTGGTTTGATTGGTGCCGTTCTGTGTGGGAGCAGCGGTTCGTGGGGCGGCGTTGGCTGTGGCTTTCTGAGCAAGCTTTTCTCTGACAGACATGGGGACAGTGGGGATGGGAGGAAGCTTTTCCCTCCATGACAGACCGTCTGCCTCTGTGAGAGCCTTCGTCATCCTAAAAAAAAAAAAGAAGAAAAAGGTTGAAAAATAACCGTCATCTTTTTCAGTTCTTTAGGCGTTAAGAAACAATCCAGGGTTCTTTCACCATCAGGAAGTACAGTTCAAAGAGTAGCATGAAAAACAACAGGATGACAAAAACAACCTGAAATATAGATAGATGAAGCACAAAACATTCTGAATACGGCTCAATATATTGAATTTCTTCTGTAATGGGTAATCTAAAGAAGCGTATTCATCCATAGTCAGGGTACGACCATCAGGAGATACAATTGTGGAAGAACAGAGAGGAGCACTAACAAGATACTGCAGTAAAAAGGTGCACAAACTACAAACAGTTTAGCCAAAGTTTATGCTATATTTAAAAATATTTAACTGATAGTTCTGCAGATATTTTCTACTCTCCTCAAAGGCACAAGACTCCAATGGCAATGACCTTGCAGTACACCGCTGCCTCGATTGGTTAGTTAGTTAGTTGGCGTTAATATGTTAGTTGTTGTTTTAAAAGGGAAGTTTAAATTAATTGAAGTCCAACAATAACACAAATAAACTAACCAATCAATAAGTAAACAAGTACCTCCTGTGACCTGTGAGGTTTCTCTATGGAGTCTGGTGGCTTCAAAGAGAGATAACGACTTCAGATACCATCTGAAACTGGATGTCTGATGGCCAGCAAAGCAGTGAAACATTTTAAATATAACCTATCCTTTAACTGATATTGTCAATGTGAGCCATCTTTTAGGTTTCTTTCTACAATACCTTTTGTCCCCGTCCAGAGCCGAGCGTTGCTCAGGTTCCTGCTGCTACACATGTCCATTTCTTCAAACTAGGGGCGTGCCAATCACCATCTACTGTAGGTGGATCACTGCCTACAGATATGTACCTCATACAACCCCACTTCAAGGAATACAAACAATCCCCTGAAGAAGGGGTTGAACAAGCGCCCAGGTACCTGTTGGTGCCGTCGTGAGCCGCTGCGATGTTGCAGTCGATCTGCAGAGCCGTCTTGTAGTCGATGTAGGCCAGCCTGTAGCGCTCCAAAGCTTCGTAGGCAGCAGCACGGCGGAGCAGGGACTTCACATTATAGGGGAACAGCTCCAGAGACCTGAGTGAAATGATATCAACAGGTCAGATGATAAAATGTGCAATCAGCAAGAAAACAGAAAAAGGCTCCATCTCAACTTGTGGTAAGGCCAAAGCTGCAAGAGACCATGAGCAAAAGAAAACATCCTAACTTCAACACCATAACTGCTGGCACGAAATCAAACATGCTTCTGATTAGTGCTTGGCAGTGTAGCATTCATTACCAAACACCGGGGATTCTTTTTCCGTAGTATTACATTTTTCACAACAAAAATGGTTGCGAGTTGGCGAAAGGCGCTCTTGTGCCCCCGCTGTATTAAAGGGGACTCCTTTCACTGCTGCACCGGCGAAATGCACGCTGGGGTACAGCGCAGGAGCACGGCAGTTACAAAGTGTGCTAGCAGTACTATTAAAGATGGACGCTAAAGACAATGAGACCGTTAAGTAAGAAAGCGCTCTACGAGTGAAACAGGACCGTAGGAATAATAATCACATGGGTTTACGATTGTTTACACTGGACAAGGGTTTGTTTTATTGCACAACGCACAGCTTTTACCTGGAAAACAAGATTCAAAAAAGGAACAGTGAACAATTATCATCATGTTTGATGTTCCGTCACAAGATGGTGCTAAATGTGCATTTTGCAATTTCCGGATGAAAGTTAAAAAATTATAAACAGTGCTCAAGTTATCATGTGGTATGCCAAGTTTGTGGAATAAAAGAAATGGTATACATTTTGCAGTTGTTTCCTGCATTCCGAATCCTTCACCACATACGACTCATGAGGGCCACCAGCGGTCAACAGTTTGTTTGTGGTGCCAATAAGTATAATATGTGAATGTATGTGTGAATATTTGCAATCATGGAAAAATACAGTGATATACATCTTCTGATTATTAATGATCAGAAGCCATCTGTATTAAAAGTTGATTCTTTCTAAAGTTCAGCTACTGAAATAACCATTTTTTTTTAATTAAGCTACAATATATTTATATATAGATATAAAAACCAGACACCCAAAGATACATCTGAAACTCAAGAAAAGAATATTTGAAACAAACAGTAAAAAGGATATGATCACAGGGGTGGGAACCAAAAACCGGTTTGGAAATCTTATTTTTGGTTCTGATTATTGATGATAACGGAAATGGATCTTGCCTCTTTCTGTACAGTTAGAAACTCAGTTCAGAGTAAGAACAAATACAAATTGTCCAGTACCGGGATTAATAGAGTAAGATTAATCATGCTCCGGATCAGCTGATCGATCTCTCTCTCTTTCTCTCTCTCTCTCACACACACACACACTAGCTACACACACTAGCTACACACACTGCGGCTCCGCTGCCGTTAAACAGCTTCATCAACCCATCGCATGATCTTTCTCTAACACGCAATGAAGGTTATTAAGCGTTTTAGCTCCTATGTTGTTAATATTGACAACCAAATTAAACCTCTGACGTGATTTGTAAACATTAATATTCATTTGACTAAATGTTTTCATAGATACAAATTGTTCCCAGTGAAATTGGCCAGAGACTTATTTCTACCCTCTCAAAGAACGGAAATGGGAACAGGAATCATTGAAATCCAAACGATACCCAACCCTACAGACAACATAACAAAAAGGAATCAGTCACAGAGGACTACACTTACATATTGCAGTCTTTCACACACTCAGCACAGTTGCCATCTTTCAGATAGCTGGCTGCACGGTTTGAGTACAAAATGCCCAAATCTTCTGGCTCCTTTTTATCTGAAGAGACACATAAGAGTTTTCAAGAGAAGTATTTTTCAAACTGGGCATGTAATCTCAGTCAAAAGTCATTTTGCAATTTCCATTTTGAACACACATTAAGAGAAAGAAGAGCAATGCCAAGTGGTGAGATGTTATGTATGTTAGTTATTAAGATAAGATTTAGTAAAAGTGTCAGTTATCAATGTAGCCATGTTAATTAGTGTTGTTAAAGTTAAATATATTTTGATAGTGTGTTGAGTATTCAGGACATCTTAAACGAAAAGATTCATAAAGGGAGGAAGGATTTACTTTCATAAAATTAAGAGTCTTAACATCAGACTAAAAATAGAGCAGTGTGATATTTAAAAAATCCATAGCATTACATTTAAAAGTTGCTTTTAATGACCTTTATTTTGACGTGTTTCCGACTTATTGAATACATTCATATAATAAAAATACATTCCAGCTTTCACTTTATTTGTTCTGTTTATTTTGAATGTTTTCCACAAGGAGACACTGCAACGCTTTAATTCACAAACAGTGCAGTCACCAAGAGATTACGTTTCACCTGACCCTTAACATCCCTGTTTTAGCTGAAACTGTATTTATTAACAGCTCTGCATGACAATTACTTTACCCAATGTTAAGTAATATATACATATAAAAAATTGTTATCCTTTAAATTGTGTTGATTGGATAATTCATTATTCAACCTATGGTAGCATCGGTACCACTTTACAATAAGACTACCAGTATAAAGCGTTTACGAATAGTTTGTAAATAGTTTATTAATTAGGTTGTGAACACTTTATAAATCATTAATAAGCTTTTATAAGACATGAGATAAACAAAACATCAAGATGAATGAGGGGAGAATCAACTCAGTGAACAACAGATACCGAGGACGCTGATGAAGAACACGGAGTAAGCTAGGTAGCCAATATAAGGCTTAGTCATCTTGCTGAATAGTGAGCCTGTATTGATGTATGAAAACTATGTTAGAACTGGTTAATAAATGGTTCTTAATGATTCATAAAATGTTTACAACCTAATTAATTACCCTTTATGAATCCTTTATAAGGGTAATCTTATTGTAAAGTGGTACCGTAGCATCTCTATTGTTCAATAGCCTTGAATATGCGCTGTGCACCCATCTTCTGAAATCTTAATGAAACATGTTTAAGTTTACCCTGATATTTTGCATGTATGCACAGGTTATACGCAAGCAGCACTTACTGCACTTCTCCAGCTCTTTGATGGCCAGGCTGTAGATATTGATGGCCTCTCCATACTGGCCCGTCTTGAAAGTTTCATTTCCAGCTTGTTTCAGCTCAGTCCAGGACTTGGACTTCTGTTTCTGAGGCATCTCTGCTTTTTAAATGTTAACTGAAAAGATTAAACACTGGTTAACATGTGTGCATGGTACGTCAAATGATAAATGTATCAGCACTTTCTAAAATGTTACTTCAAACCGGAACTAGATCCCTAAGATCCACATTGCATTTAAAATTCGCACATCATTACTCAATAATAAATAAATAAATGCAACTTGCACACTTGTATGTATTTATATAGTATCATGAGTGTATGTATATTGTAGAGTAGTACGTGTGTATATTAAAGTCTGACTAATTATGTGTTTATGTTATGTATTCTATAGATACTCTATAGATATTTATCCCTGAACTGTTAATACATGTACATCTACTGTTAATGTTTAATTTAATTGTAGCTCATTTGAAAGGCCATGTTAACATGCGTTTCCTTTAAATGTTTGGATTTCTGTAGGGTTTTTTTTTTGGTCTAATTTGCTATGGCAATACGATTCTGCAGTGCTGCAGAACCGGAACCTGCAGCAAACCAATTTAAACTGCGTCAGGCCAGTTTTAAATGTACAACTTTTAATGCCACGCAAATATTTCCCTGAATAAAACAATAAAAGCTAAATAAAAGTAGCACGTATTTCAGGTTTGTTAAACGACTTTAGCTTGACCTAAGTGGAACTAACAAACTGTAGGTATAAAATAGCCACAATTTCGGCATAACAAATATATACCGTTTGCTTATATGTTAACACAAATACTTTAGCTAAACGTATGTTGATTTAGGTTTCACTTCAACCTTAACTACGTACCGCCAATGCCATCTAACCAAAAATGACATGACATGTTAGCTTAAAAAATAAGTTGTTATAGCCTGGTACGTAGCTGTATTACGTATTTCATAAAGCAGAATGACCATTTCATCAAACTAGCACTAAAAGTTCACTTTAAAAGAGATAACATATCGAATTTAAATCCCACATATGTGGTTCTGTTTTAACTAGCACTCTTTTGTTGTTGATTTGCCAAGTTAGCTCGCTAGCTAAGTTATGCTAATTCAAGCTACATTTGAGATAGCACAAGCTACCAAAGCTAACTATGCTAACGTAAGGAGGCTCGCTCACTTCTTACCGGCTCTCGGTTCCTCTGAGAAAAAGCGACACAGTTCTCCTCTTGACGACACAAATGACCGAAAAAAACGACTACCTGTACCCGAAACTATCTGAACGCGTTATTAATACTGACATTACTTTTTGGACGTTTTATTCTCCTTGTTGTTGGTCTTAGCGGGATTTTCTTTTGCCGGTGTGGGGGTTTATACACAGGGTGCGGTAATAAAACTTGCGGGATTGCTGTAGTAACTTCTCGGTTTTTCTGGAGCTACAGCATGGATGAACATTAGCTGCAGCAGTGTTGCTTTTACTTCCCCTTACATGCCGCGTTCAAGTCCTAGGCATATCGTAGGAATTTGGGATTTCAATGGCGCCCCCTGGTTGCCACATTGGATTTAACATATGTAACGGTTTAATATAAATATTTAAATATAATCAAACGTTTTCATTAAATACACATATAATAACTCGTACCAAAAGGAAATACTAACAAAAGGTGACGAAATAAATATAAATATTCATCAATACGTTTTTATTCCCTTCTTATGTTTAGTGACTGAAACCTGGTTTGGAATCATTCCATCTCGTCTCATGGATGATGGATTTTATAGATGAAGATAACTTTTACAAAAAAATAACAATATCATTTTATATTATTGCTATATTCCTACTGATTTGTTTTACCAATAAAATTTAAACTAATTGTTAACTATTTCCCATTTAACATATCTATTCAATATGCTTTATGGGTTAGTAAAACAATGTTGTTTTATCAAATACAAGATGATATTAAAGTGTTAATTACCCAACATATTTTTTGTTTTAAATAACTAAAATGTGTTTAATACAAAATAATCATCCTTTTTTGCAAGAGCATTCCATTTGTTCACACCAAAGTGAAATACTTTATAACGTACATCATCTTACATTAAATTACATTACATGATATTATGTTTTGTAAATTATTGTAGTGAAGCAGATAGGAAAAGTAAGTGCAGTATTTGAGGAAATGCATAAAAAAGATACATTTAATTCATGGAAAGAGCATTTGTGGAAGTTTGTTGATTTCCACGTACTCTGAACGCATCATTAGACGGGCAGCAGCAGCTGTTCGGTTTCTATTTCAGAGAAGTGGGGAGCGAAAGCTGATGTTTAAAACCAAATCTCGCGATGTTTCAGTTTGTTGTTTTAACTCTAGGCATAAACTTTGATTTGATTTGTTACATTTTCCTCCTGCACCTTTATTTCCCTGATTAAATTTAGAACAACAGACGATTACATTAACACTGTATTCCCTGTCTATGTCTCTTCCTATTCTGTTTTTTCTAATATTGCTTGTTTTTGAAGGGTGGTTTTATTATTATTATTATTATTATTATTATTATTATTATTATTATTATTATTATTATTATTATTATTATTATTATTATTAGCAGTAGTAGTAGTAGTAGTAGTAGTAGTAGTAGTAGTAGTAGTAGTAGTAGTAGTAGTAGTAGTATTAGCAGTATTAGTACTATTAGTAGCCTAGTAATGATTTATGGTGACACTTATTAAATGTTTAATATACATTGCAACTGTTGCCATTGTATTGGTTGCATAATTTGTTTGCCTTTTCTGAGACCAATTTCATTTTTGAGAATTTATTTAAATTGTATTTGTGCATCACGTAATTTAGCACTAGTTGAAGGACTTTTATTTTTGAAAGCTCAGTTGGGCTGCTCTAGCGACAAATCTAGCGATTTTTTAATTTTTTTGTGTTATTGGAGACTTTTCTGGTGTTTTGGAGACTCTGACGTGAAAGTGTGGCACTGGGTGTTTGCAGAGACATCAAAAGTGTCAAAACAGCTAAGGACTTTACAACAGGTTAAAATGACTCGATTGATATTTTCTGTGATTTCATTAATTATCTAGCTGGTCTGGTCAGCAGGAGGCGCTGTGTGCATATAGCTGACGCCAGTCACTAGGAGAGTGAGACGTGAGACGGTACGAGTAATGCAGAGCAACACAGACGCTGAGGACTGATATCCATGTGTTTCTGTTCCTACAGCTAAGATGCTCAGACATCATAACCAGAATGAAATATTAATATTATAACGTGTAAAAGTGTTAGACTGTGACTGTGACATGTAGTGATTTTGAACGTGACTTTGAATGCAGACGAGTGAGCCCATAGTAATGAATATAGTTCAATATGGCGGGCGACGATAATGATATTGAAAACGAGCTATGAAACTGTCTTCTGAAGTGAGAAATGTGCAACAGTAAACAAAACCACAAACAGGGATGATAGTTCGAGGCTAACTCTTGCTAATTAATGATGTGAAAAGGTTTAAAAAGCTTTATTTGTGTGTGAATAAGCGAAGGCTAATGACACAGATGCTAACCTTAGCAAAGCCAGCGTGCATTTCGGAAGATATATTTAACATGGGTTTTCTCTGTTACGTTTCAAAATAAGAGTTTAACTTGATTTCAGTATTAAAGTTTATGACTGTTTTTGGTGAACGTAGAGTGAGACGTGAGACGGTACGAGTAATGCAGAGCAACACAGACGCTGAGGACTGATATCCATGTGTTTCTGTTACTGTTCCTACAGGAATACAATTCAATGTGCTACACAAAGGATCGGCCACAGCGTCATTCTTAAAAGTGCAACAAAAGCATGTGTCGTTCTGCAGTTACTCTCCTCAACGACCAGCGGGTGCTGCCGTGAGCCCCTCCGCCGTCCCAAGGCACTGATAGGCGGTCAGTCTCACAGTAGCCTTGCGCCGCAGTCCCAGCTGCAGTCAAAGCGACTCACACTCGCCGGGTCCGGACAGTATCGCGCGTGCGCAAAGCCACCGCTCGCGCTGGCGCTGATCCCATCTGTTGCTGTAGAACGAACATATAAATGTTTCTTCACTGTGCGCTGTCACACTCAAATAAATAACTGCATATTACTCACACAGCCTCAGTCACTTACTCACTGCGTCCACTGTGTGTATGCCTCTGACATAAACTGAACATCTAGCTAGCTAGCTCATCATGTCTAAACTTCATGCTCGAAAAAAAGATCGAAAGGAATCAAACATTGAATTCAAAGGCTGGTTGAGGCCGTGTATTGGAGACGATACACGGACATACTGCATGTACTGTAAGGCTGATTTCTACGCCAAACTTTGCGATGTAAGAAAACACATGGCAACTAAAAAACATACTGAAAAGGCAAAGCCTTATAACAGTTCCTCCCAAAGCAAGCTGCCATTAATGATTTAAAAAACTCCACAAAAAAGGCTGAAGCCACCATGGTATTAGCTATGGCTGAACACTGCTCCATGCTGGCATGTGACCACATTGGGGAAGCATGTAAAGCTGCGTTCTCAGACTCCACTGCTGCTACTCATTTTAAAATGCACAGGACAAAGTGCACGGAGATGATTAAAGGTGTTTTAGCGCCATACTTTTTGAAAAAGTTGGTCACAGATGTCGGTGACCAGCGTTTCAGCCTCCTCCTCGATGAGTCCACAGATGTTAGTGTCTCTAAGTACCTAGTGTTGTGATAAGGTACTTTAGTGACACCAAACAGACAATTGTCTCAACTTTTCTTGGGCTTGTTGAGTTGGAGGGAGGAGATGCCAGATCTATAGCCCGAGCTGTTGTTGCTTTCCTAGAGAAGCGCTGTCTTCAAAAAGAGAAACTCCTGGGGATAGGGACTGACAATGCCTCTGTTATGACAGGGATTTATAATGGGGTCCATAAAGTGCTGAAGGAGGAGTATGGCCTCAAAGAGAGCTGAGCCAGAAGGCAAAGCTCTCTGTCTACCGGGCCATCTTCGTTCATACCCTCACCTATGGTCATGAAAGATGGGTCATGACCGAAAGAACGAGATCACGGATACAAGCGGCCGAAATGGGATTTCTCCGCAGGGCTCCCTAGGGAGGTGTTCCAGGCACGTCCAGCTGGGAAGAGACCGAGGGGTAGACCTAGGACCAGGTGGAGGGATTATATCTCTTCGCTGGCCTGGGAGCGCCTTGGAATCCCCCAGTCAGAGCTGGTTGATGTGGCCAGGGAAAGAGAAGTTTGGGGCTCTCTGCTAGAGATGTTACCTCCTCGACCCTGACAGAAAAGCGGGAGAAGATGGATGGATGGATGGATGGATGGATGGATGGATGGATGGATGGATGGATGGATGGATGGATGGATGGATGGATGGATGGATGAAAATGTTAAATCCACATGCTGTGCATGATGTTATTTTATACTAAGCTAACATGATCTCTATATGTTCTTGTCAATACTGTGTTAGTTTTCACTGTGAATTTGGAGAGAAGTCTTCAATAAACCAGTAGCAAGAAAACCACTTGTGTCTGACTTGTGCTTCAACGGAGTTACATACAGTAATACCTTAGTCTTATGTGTTAACCAATACAAAAATACATTTGCAAAGGGCACTGTTGTTCATTCTTTATCACAAATTATTCCCTTTGACCTTTTCAATGAGAAAAGAAATCGTTTCAAATGTGTAGAGAAATGTACTGTTGGCTTCCAGAAAAAACTATAGTGATAGTGTTGAGTGTTCAGTATATCTTATACAAAGAAAAGATTCATAAAGTGAGGAAGGATTTACTTTAAAAAAATTAAGAATCTTAATATCAGACTAAAAATAGAAGGGTGTGATATTTAAAAAATCTGTAACATCACCTTTAAAAATTGCTTTAAATTACCTTTATTTAGACATGTTTCCGATTTATTAAACACATTCATATAATAAAAATACATTCCAACTTTTCTTTTTAATACAAAAATATAGTGCAGTCCACAAGGATTACGTTTCATCTGACCCTTAACATCCCTGTTAGGACAAAAGTTGATAACTTTTTATTTAGAATGTGTGTGTCGGTACCAAGTCAAGTAAGGGATAATGTGCAGCGAGGCAGTCATTATGGGGAAAAGAACACCCGACAGACTGATCAGGGAGCCCGCATATTACACAGCCAGATACTAAACAAACTGCCAGATACTAAACAAACTAACGACTCTGTTTCGAATTATAATTATTTTATTGACACAAAAATTATCGTTTTTCTTCCGCAAAGAAAAAAAACTCTGTTCCACGGCGCACTAACGGCTGGAACTGTGACAACAACAACTTTATGGCAGCACTGATCAAAGTTTTCTGTAACTGTTCAAGTCTGTTCACAGTTTCTAATCCACTAACAAGTCCTTAAACACTGCAGAGCCCAGACCGTGTTCCTGTTAGTGTTTACTTCCTGTCTGTTCTTTTTCTGGGGATTTATCTGACATCCACTGCTCCGTCTTTTAACCTCTGTTCCTTTTCCTTTCTTGATCCTCCTTAACGGTCAATATAGTCCTTGACAGCGGTCTGTACTACTGGATTAACAACGTGTCACAGGTTCTGAATTGACCAGTCAGAATCAATTATTCAATTAAATCGTGTAATTCTGTTCTCTGACGAAGTAATGTGCAGCATTGTGACACTTTCTTTTTATATTTGTTTATGCCCTGCAGAGAGAAAATGTGCTCACTAAAAACAATACGTTAACAACTGTTAAAAATGTTTAATTGCAATCTTAGTAGCACTGAATTAGAATTGATTTAAATCAGCGTTGTTTGAATCTGTGTCTGCATATCCCCTAAACCCCCACATATTTAACACCACAGCAGCTCCTAAAAAAAAGGCCAAAAGTGCGATATTGACCATGGGCATGACATTGATTTTTTATACAAAAAAACACTACTGCATTAAGTGCCCCCCCTGCCAACAATACATACATACGCTCACAATACTTTTTTGACAACTAGTGCAGTAACTCTGCTACACTGCTGCGAAGTGGGAGCAACAATAGCTTTACTGTTCTCCATTCAATTATTAAATAGTGAAGATTTTTAAAACACACAGTTTGGCTCTGAAGTAAGAGTTTAGGGCTGGACGTTGACGATGCAGCTGGCCTTGATGTCCCTGAAGGTGGAGCAGTCAAAGTCGACCACCAAAGTCTTCTTACCGGACTTGTAGGGAACGAAGGAAAAGTAGACATGAAGACGGTTGTATGGTTTCAAGTCTTGAAGCCTGCAGGGATCACAAATAGCAATAGGTTAACTCAGAATGGCTTTAGTTTGTCAGTAAAACTCATGCTTCTCCTGGTGTTATCGAGGTTTTGGATGACACATTTTTTTGCCTGATGCAACTTTTGAGCGCCAATAAAAATGTACCGCTAGAGTAATTAAAATGGTCAAACACCAAAATGTGCTATCAAATGTCTCATCAAATGTATGATCTTGTTGCTATTTCTTTTTTAATCAAATGAGTTAGGATCTAAATAAAAAAGTTTAATACTTTTTGTGCAGCTGCTTGTGTTTATACATTTAAAAAATACACACAAATTAAATGACTAATCACTGATGGTGTGTGTGTGTGTGTGTGTGTGTGTGTGTGGGTGTGTGTGTGTGTGTGTGTGTGTGTGTGTGTGTGTTGCAGCTCCTTCAGGTGCAGGCAATCACCAACCAGGGCCAGTACTTTGTTGTCTGTGTGGGACGTGCAACTTGTTTTGACTAGTGTTTCGGTTTGCTGTTGTCGTTTTATTTTATAAGAAAGATGTTTTGGTTTGTGGTGAATTTGCTTTGTAAATTGGCCGGTGAGCCCTCTTAATTGTTAACTAATTAAACTATATCTTCCAATTTTTCTGTTTCCTCTCCAACTGAAAATGGTACTCAGTACTGTGTATTGCTCCCATGTCCTTGTATGCATGCCTGGCACCTAATGAGACGACAGATGGTGTCCTGGGGTATCTCCTCCCAGATCTGGACCAGGGCATCACTGAGCTCCTGGACAGACTGAGGTGCAATATGGCGGCGTCGGATGGACAGAAACATAATGTCCCAGAGGTGTTGTATTGGATTTAGGTCAGGCGAGCGTGGGGGACAGTCAATGGTATCAATTCCTTCCTCCTCCAGGAACTGCCTGAATACTCTGTCAACATAATGCCAGGCATTTTCATGCACCAGGAAGAACCCTGGACCCACTGCACCATTGTAGGGTCTGACAATGGGTCCAAAGATGTCCTCTCAATACCTATTGGCAGTCAGGGTGCCGTTGTCTAGCCTGTAGAGGTCTGTGAGTCGTTCCATGGATATAACTCCCCAGACCATCATTGAACGACCACCAAACCAGTCCTGCTGAATGATGTTACAGGCAGTATGACATTCTCCACGGCTTCTCCAGACCCTTTCATGTCTGTCACATGTGCTCAGGGGAAACCTGCTCTCATCTGTGAAGAGCACAGGGCGCCGGTTGCTGACCTGCCAATTCTGGTGTTCTATGACAAATGACAATCGAGCTCCACGGTGACGGGCAGTGAGCACAGGGACCACTAGAGGATGTTGGGCCCTCAGGCCAGCCTCATGAATTCGGTTTCTGATTGTTTTGTCAGAGACATTCCCACCAGTGGCCTGCTGGAGGTCATTATGTAGGGTTCTGGCAGTGCTCCTCCTGTTCCTCCTTGCACCAAGGAGCAGATACCGGTCCTGCTGATAGGTTAAGTACCTTTACGGCCATGTCCAGCTCTCCTAGAGTATCTGCCTGTCTCCTGGAATCTCCTCCATGCTCTTGAGACTATGCTGGGAGACACAGCAAACCTTCTGGCACGTATCCAGGTATCACCCCATGCTATCAGTAGTGACCCCCCCTTAGCCAAATGCAACACTAGTGATAAGCAGTCAGAAAAGATGAGGAAGGGAGAAAACGTCAGTGGCTTCCACCTGGAGAACCATTCCTGTCATCTCATTGTTGCCCCTCTAGTGCACCTGTTGTTAATTTCATTAACACCAAAGCAGCTGAAACTGATTAACAACCCCCTCTGCTTCTTCACTGACCAGATCAATATCCCAGAAGTTTCATTGACTTGATGCTATACTCTGATTAAAAAGTGTTCCATTCTTTTTTTTGAGCAGTGTACATACAGTAATTGTGCTCTTGTGTCTTGCAAATATGTTTATTTTTTTGATGTTTTATAGACTACACATCATCAACATTAACTAACAATGATACTGATCAATAGTAAATCATAAATCATTATTTTCTTTGCACCTTTACTGTAGCTAGCCTAGCCTCAATCATTTTATTATAAAACCAATATGATTTACACACACACACACACACACACACACACACACACACACACACACACACACACACACACACACACACACACACACACACACACACACACACACACACACACACACACACACACACACACACTCACTTGATTTCCGCCTCATTCTTCATCAGTCCAGTTCCAGAGAAGCTCAGAGTGCAGTTGGTGAGCATCTCGGTGGTCACGGGGTTCATGAAGATCACCTCTCCTTTCACAGATTGGTTGACTTTTGCAGCAGTGGTAACCTTGAACGCACATTTCACATTTATTTAAGCAAAACTTTAATAGATGACCACCGATCAAGCATCAAGACGAAAGAGAAGGTAACATCCAAAATAAAAAGGTGTGTGTTTATATTAAGGAGTTTACTCAAAAGTGATCTGTTTCATTTCAAACATCAGCTTTTTGAAAACCAACATGGCTCAGTTCAAAATTATTCACTTTATTTTTCTATGTTTTTATTTGCCCTAGTTTTTTGTTTGTTTATTTGTTTTCTGTCTGTCCTCACAAAATGGAAAGGGTACCTAGGAAGGCGCTATATAAATTCAAATTATTATTATTATTATTATATATATCTTATATAATGACTGAAAAGAAAAAAAAACAATCACCATTAACATTTATATATAATAATAGTATTGTCTCCCAAACTCTAACCATTTATAATTATACTATGGGCAGAGTAGAGGTAGACCAGAGCATGATATTTAGGCCCTTCGCAGTATGTCTCCATCTTCCTCCTCCTTTTTCTGTCCATTATCATCCATTAAAGGCAAATGAGCCATTCAAAAACAGCCATACTATAGGCTTTATAGTATAGTATATAGTATAGTGGGCAACTTTGAACTCGTTAAAACTTGTGTTCTTTTATCAATAGCAAATTAGAAGACGGTCAAAAGTGGGTTTTTTTCTAATTGTATTTTCTGTGTATATGAGATTTCTTGAGCACTCTACTCCTTTTATGTTTGAACCAAAGCAAATTTCCTTTATGAAAAACCTTCTTGGTCATAAATTGAATTCTGATATGATTATATTTTGTCAATCAGGGCTCTGGAGTCGAATTTACACTGAAAGAACTGAAATGTTGACTCTAATCAAATGTATTATGTCAACAAATTGCTCATACCTGTGTTAGCTGAGTTGAAACTAATAATATTAAGTTGAACACAATATGTTTGAGCTACACTTGATATTATTATTGCTTTCAACTAATCTAATACAGTTATGTGAAATCTGTTGACTTTTAAATTTAAATAAAGTCAACATTTCAGTTTTTTTTTTTTGTGCATATGGGCTGCCAGCTCTTATCACTGAGCTATCCAGTGGCCAAACATATTTATTTTTGTACTGACCTTGACAGAGATGGGGGGGTCGATCAGCACAATGTCGTCCACAGCCAGGTACGTATTGTAGGGCGTCTTTTTGTCCTTCACCAAGGCTGAAACCTTCATGCTGTCACAGTCCACCATGGGCTTATGGTAGGCCGAGAATGGGACCGTGATCGGGATAGACAAATCTCCAATACACAGAAAATAGAGAGTTAATACAGGTTTACGGCAAGTTCTTCAAAAAGATACACATTTCCCCACCCTCTCCTCATGGTAAGTTTGGGGTACAAGAAAAATGAGATTTTTTTCTCGTGAATGTATCATTGTACAATGTCAGAGTAATATTATATACTATTCTATACAAAATAATACAGTTAAAGGAGACACTTTGCATTTTTGGTATTTTTCTAAATATTGATGCTTACACATACTTTAACTGAAGTTTCTTAAGTTTACCAACATTTTTGATTCCAGGACATTTAGTTGTAAGTGTTTATGCAGTGTGGTATTTAAAATTGTACTCCAGGGAAACATCTGAATACTTGTTCAACCACTGTTAATGTGGAAAAAAATTTGTAAATGTAACATTTTTAGCAGGGAATATCAGAGCAGTTTTCTCATAAATGTACACCTTAAATAACAGAATGAAGTTTTTTCCCTCAAATGTAACCCCCATCCCCAAACTCAGTAATTATAAGTTAGGTTACTTTATTTGTGTCTGTCTTTAGATTTTACGACACTGTTAGACATCCGCCTCCAAAAGCATACAGCAATATCAAAGAAGCAGAGGATTCACCTCTCCCGGGCTGCAGTCTCTTGTCCTTCACCTCGGTCTGGATGGTCATGGCTGGGAAGCCGTTGTACCTTGTGGCCTGGACGCTGATGTTGATGGAGAGAGACCTGACGGAGCTGCTCTCACTCCGCAGCACCAGCTTCAGCCTCACATCCTTACCGTTTCTCGGTGGGCTCACCTGTAGCACACACACAAGTCAACTGAATACACTTTTTGAAACATTTTTGTCGTGAAGAAGTTGACGTCGAAAAAGTAGTTACATATTCAAACTTAGGCTGTTGAATGTTAACCACCTAAATACTTATGTTGTGGTAAAGATATTTCTTATTTCAATGTGTTTCTGATCCTGATTTCTGTTAAAGTTGAGTCCCATCACTTTTGTTTATCTCTAATACCAATCCTGTGTTAATGATATATCATTTTGATTTGTAAATCACTAAGACATATTTGGTGTTAATTATTAAATCAGCTACAAGCAATTTATGCTACATTTTGGGGGCCCCGTGTGAGGCCCGAGACAAACTGGAGGTTTAATACACCAAAATATTTCAGTAAAAATAACTGCCTAACTCAGCTTTACACCCTAGGGATCCTCTAAGGGACATGGACAAAAAAGAAAGACAAACCTGTTTTCAAGAGAAAGTTTCTCGTGCTAAAGAGTTAGTTCCTTGTGAGCATGAGAAAGTATTCAGGTTGCACAGGAGGAGGTGGAGCGCAAAGGAGACTAGTTCACTTCAGACTTTAATTTGATTATTTCAAAGTTGGACTTCATTTTAAGGACATTTTGGCCTGCAGTGTGGAGCTACTTGTTGAAGCACCGGAACACACTGTTGACGTGCTCGTGGACAATTGATCAACCAATGAAATGCGTATAGCCAATTATCACAATTTACCCTTGTCTAAGGGGGCTTAACAGTGTGTACAGCAAACCCATGAGGTATTAACTTTCTCCAGTATAAATTGGCAAAGCAGGAGGGTCTGTAAACCAGTCTGCATTGATATAAGAATTCATGTCAGTGATTCCTACAGTGTATGCTGTCAACAGCTGATTTTACGGACCGCCTTTTCTATGTCTACCTTCCTTAGATCATATAGAGCAGCAGGCTGCTACATTATAACCACACACACCTCTACACGCATAATACTGCCTGATTATTACGCCAATTATTCATTATTAATTAGCATGATGTGTGTTTCTGTTCCGCTCAGCTCATCTCTTTGTGTGTGTACCCGACACTGGCACTTGTTTCCAGAAGATATCATGATAATGTCAATCTATCACATTTATGTATAAAAGACAGCAAAAACTCAATTTTGCATAAAAGGGAACCTTCAGAAATATAACCATCCAGTTTAACAGCTCTTAATGATCACTTAGCACACCTTTTCAAACTGCATGGTCACAGGTGGAGGTGGAGATATGCTGATCGGGTTTTCTGCATCTATACTTCCTGTGGTCTCCCTCCCAGTTTCGTTCCCCTCTTCAATCTCATCATCTTCCTCCTCATCACTCGGGGGATCCTCATCTTCCACTGCCACGTTGTCCTCACTCTCATCCTCCTCCTGGTCCTCCTCAATCACTGCATTCTTATCCGTCTCCTCATCATCAGTTTTGGAGTAATGTTTGGTTATGGCGTTATTATAGACCTCCCTCTCCTTATCTGTTCCTGTAAATTGAGTTTCAAAGTCTATTTCGAGAGATACCAACAGCACAGACAGCTGTTTACAGGGGGGGATAAAGTACTTTTACTTCAGCAAAAGCAGTTACAGCAAAGTGTAGAAATACTAGTAAAAAGCCTGCAACAAAATCCTTTAATGAACTAAAAGTACACATTTATGAGCATCAAAAGAAGGCTACATAAAGTACAAAAACTCCTTCTATTCTGCATTGGCCTATAACAGACAAAATAGATACTAAATAATTGTATCATATTTATTGATGCATTGATGTGTTTGTCACTTTAATATTGCAGTTGATAGAGGAGAAGCTGGTTTTAACTATAAATGCTGCCAGCTTGAGAATTTCCCTTATTGGATCAAAACAGTTTCAGCTTTACCTTTATTCGTACATAACACATTATTTGTTGATTATATTTTGTTTTATTAATCTGAATTGTTGAAGTAACTTTAGTTATGAAAACATTTAGTGGACCTAAAAGAACAATATCGTTTTTCTGATTTGTGGTGAAGTTGAAGTATAAGGTAGGAGGAGATGGGAATATCGGAGTGAAATACAAGTCCCTCAAAACTTGAGTAGATAATTACTCTTCATCCTTTGCTGTTTATGTTACCCAAACTCACCCTCTCTGTATTTGTAATTGTCGGTGATGTTCCATCTCTCCTTGGAGCCGATAGACTTGGTGGAGATATTGTGACCCACCCTTGCACTGTCAGAGAAAATATTCACTTTGGAGCCATCAGCTTTAACCTGACAGGACACACAAACAGTAGAAACACAGAGAAACAATTAATTTCACAAAATCAGTACCAATAAAATATATATATATTTGAAACCATTTAGCGGTGTGTGTCTGTTAAAGCATAGGATGAAAATACTGAAACGTTGACTTGTAAATGTATTGTGTCCACAGATCTCACTGTATTAGGTTGATTGAAAACCAATACCAAGTTTAAATACAACAATATTAGGTAAACTTAATGTCATTGCTTTCCACTAAGCTTATACAGTTTTGTGAAATTTGTTGACAAAATACATTTAATTAAAGTCAACATTTCAGTTTTTCCTTGTACTCAGATTTTTCATATATAATAGTTCATCATTTATTTTCTTGCTGTTTTGTATATAGCAAATTAATCCTTATTTCACCAGGGAAAAAGAGGCATTCAAAGCAATTGCCTTATTGTTTGATCGTGTTACATGCCAGGCATGTTGTACGTGTGGTGTGTTTTCCTTCCTACTCTTTTCTCTTCTCTCCCTCTCTTCAATGCAGCTAATCAGCAGCTGATCGGTACCTGCTGGTGCACCTGAGACTGATGGCTGATTAGATCCCCTCACCCTCAGCTGGCCAATCAGCAGGCAGGGCTGATCATAAAGGAAGCAACCAGGAAGCTTTCTGTCTCTCTCTGACCTGGGCCTGCTGCTGACACTAAAGCCTGCATGATCCTTTTGTTAGTGTCTGATTCCATCCTTAGAAGTGCAGAGAGTGAGGGGTTTTGTTTGAGTATTTGTTTTAAGGATAGATTTGGAGATAGGCCTTGTTTTTTTATATTCATTTCTTTAGTTTGGTACAATCTCCCTTCGTCTCCTCCTCCTCCTCACTCAAAAGCCCAAAAAAGCACATGTTAACCGTTACTCTGACTCCCTCCATTATTGGTTGGTGTATGTTATTGTCCCCTGGTCCCTTAGACCTTGGTGGGGACGTAACAATCGTCAAAACATAAGGGAAATAAACCGAACAAACTACATTTTTGCCTGGACAATGGACTTCGCTACCTGGTGCCTTGGTGGCAGTTAGATTCTGATTTAGCTTTCAGTTTGGGCAGGGGGGGGTTGAACCAGCTACAATGTGTACTCTGTGTGTTGAGACTCACTGACCAGCCAGTCAATACAGTCGGCGTTGACCTCGGCAAAGACAAATGGGACGTCATATTTAAGGTCTGTCTCTCCGCTTAGGATGGCTTTCACCGGGGCGGGACCACAGCAGTAAACACCTGCAGGAGGGTTAAAATGTAAAAATGATTAAATAAAGAAACAGTTTTAGAGTGTTTGAGTATATTTATGTCACTTAAAACTACTAATTGGAAGTCCACCTAAACCTCTCCCTACACTGAAAGGTTAGTTGAAAGCAATAATATTAAGTTGAACCTAATGTGTTTTATTTGCACTTAATATTATTGCTTTCAACTAATCTTATACAGGTATGTGAAATCTATTGCATCCATCCATCTTCTCCCGCTTTTCCGTCAGGGTCGCGGAGGTAACAGCTCCAGCAGAGAGCCCCAAACTTCTCTTTCCCTGGCCACATCAACCAGCTCTGACTGGGGGATTCCAAGGTGCTCCCAGGCCAGCGAAGAGATATAATCCCTCCACCTGGTCCTAGGTCTACCCCTCGGTCTCTTCCCAGCTGGACGTGCCTGGAACACCTCCCTAGGGAGGCGTCCATGTGGCATCCTCACTAGGTGCCCGAACCACCTCAACTGGCTCCTTTCAACGCAAAGGAGCAGCGGTTCTACTCCGAGTCCCTCCCGGATGACTGAACTTCTCACCTTATCCCTAAGGGAGATGCCAGCCACCCTGCGGAGAAATCCCATTTCGGCCGCTTGTATCCGCAATCTCGTTCTTTCTGTCATGACCCATCCTTCATGACCATAGGTGAGGGTAGGAACGAAGATGGCCCGGTAGACAGAGAGCTTTGCCTTCTGGCTCAGCTCTCTTTTCGTCACAACGGTGCGGTAAAGCGACTGCAGTACCGCTTCCGCTGCTCCGATTCTCCGGCCCATCTCATGCTCCATTGTTCCCTCACTCGAGAACAAGACCCCGAGATATTTGAACTCCTTCACTTGGGGTAAGGCCTCATTCCCTACCTGGAGTGGACAGTCCATCGGTTTCCTGCAGAGAACCATGGCATCCCAGCCGCTTCAGACTCGGCTGCGAACCGATCCAGTGAGTGCTGAAGGTCACAGACTGATGAAGCCATTAGGACCACATCATCTGCAAAAAGCAGTGGTGCAATCCTTTGCCCACCGAACTGCAGACCCCCTCCCCCACGACTACGCCTCGAAATCCTGTCCATGAATATCACAAACAGGATTGATGACAAAGCGCAGCCCTGGCGGAGGCCAACCCTCACCGGAAATCGGTCCGATGTACTACCGAGGACCCGGACACAGCTCTCGCTTTGGGAGTACAGAGATTGGATGGCCCTGAGTAGCGACCCCCTCTCCCCATACTCCCGCAGCACCTCCCACAGTATCTCCCTGGGAACCCGGTCTTATGCCTTCTCCAAATCCACAAAGTACATGTAGACCGGATGAGCGTACTCCCAGGCCCCCTGCAGGATCCTTGCGAGAGTGAAAAGCTGGTCCATCGTTCCACGACCAGGACGAAAACCGCACTGTTCCTCTTCAATCTGAGGTTCGACAATATTGACATAATATATTCAATTAAAGTCAACGTAAAGTCAACGTTCCAGTTTTTTCAGTGTAACCTAAATCGGTAAAAGGTCATAACTGTAATGAGGTTAATTGGATTTACAGGGTTAGATAGGGTTGGGGTTGGGGTTAGTGTGTGGGTCACGAAGCCTTCTTGATTTAAGGGGTGTAAGAAAGTTGGCCCATATCTCAGGAATGTAGTTATTTCTGAGAAGAAAACTAAAAAAAACGTTTTTTTAAAGTTTGGATTATTATTAATTCAATTAATTAAACATAACCTTCTCTCATGATACATAAGAATGTGCTCAAGGTGCAGCCAGATCACCCACAAACTTCTGTCAGTTTGTGTTCTTTTTGAGGGTTTATTAGTTGGTCTGTAATATTGTTTCTCCTGAATTGAATAAAATAAAATATATTTTATAATGATTGTCTTTCTACCTGTCTATTACATATTTCGACAGCAAAATATTAAAATAAAGATTAGCCATAATTACAAGGGATTTGTTGGGCATATTATTAGAATCATCAGTTTATGATTTCGGTCAAACTTTCCTCTAAAGCACAATAAATATGGAAGTTCTTCTGAGCAAAACAAGAAAATCAAAAGGATGAACATTGTGTTATTTTGTAAATAAGAAAGAAAGCAGCATGAACGGGTCAATCAGACAACGTGTCTCTGTTAAAGTTTATAAAGTGTAACATCCATACCAGCACTCTTCTCCTGTGGTGTTGGATCCAGAACTTGCCAACCGTCAAATGCTCCGTCCTCTGCAAGATCAGGGCGCCTCATCCACGCTTCCACCCACACATGGTAGTTCCTAACAGATGATTATACAATAATAATCAAAATCTGAATCTATTTATTCTCATCATACTTCGGTATAATGAAATTTAGTTTGGATCACTAACTGAAGTAATAGTTATAGACATAAATAAATAATAGCAGTCATAAGCAGAGGTAGCAGCAATGACAAGGTACTGCATGAGAAAGCACTAAGGTTAAATTAAATATCAACGTACGGATTTACACATTTTACAGACCACAGAATGTTATAATACAATACATACATACATATTATAAAAACTATATAAATATTAATATTGTCCAAATACAAAATATGTATATACATTTCTTTGCATGACTTTAAGCTGCTCTAATCAATATATCTAAAATCAACAATGGATCTCATAACTTATTTTTGGTGTAAAAAAAACAGAGAATTATCACCAATGCCATTTAGTGCCTTTCAGGTAGTTGTTTTGTTTCACTCTGGATAAGAGTTCTTCAACATGTCGTGCAGTGTGTTGATAAGTAATTGTTTTGTGTCCTCTCACCAAATGCTGTCGTGGTTCGCTTTCGGTCGGACTCCATAGTCTGCGTGGTACTCATCAATGACCAGATTGGCGTTGTTGTCATGGGCTGACTCGAAGTTGCTGACCACGCGACAGGGGATGCCAAGCAGACGCATCACTGAAACCAAAAACAAAGATTTGATTTAGCAGTAAGTTACCTTATTGCACTTGAAACATTGCCTACAACATTGGCAAAGTATTGTATCAACAGATTTCACATAACTTGATTATGTTAGTTGAAAGTAATAATCTCGAGTTTAATTCAAAAGTATTCGGTTCAACTTAATATTATTGATTTAAACTAATCTAAAACAGTTTGTTGACATAATACATTTAATAAAAGTCAGCGTTTTGTTTTTTTTTCAGTGTGTGTTTGTATTGCATTGGACATTTTGCCTAATGGTAAATCGGTACAGTTTAATATTTATTGTTTATTCTCATTGCTAAGGAGCCAATTCATAGACAAATGGCTTCAAACTCAGATTCAAACGCTCACAAATCTGCATGTAAATTTAATTCAAAGGGATAGTTCACCCCAAAATAAGTCAGAAACATAATATGTTGCCTTTGTAGGATATTAATGTTTCTTTTCTAATTTCTAAGAATGCTGATATACATTTCTTACTTGAAAAGTCTGATTTATTTTCAATAGCTTTCAGATCATTTAACCCAGTGACTCCAATTGATGCAGCATTGTATTGCTACACTGAACGGGTAGGACACACTTTTATTAGCTTTGAAATATTGAGAATAAATATTAAAAGTAATACTCAGACCCTTAGCTTACGTAGTTCATCCACAACTGGCCATAACGCATTACAAATACTTCTAATTTTGGCACTGTTGTTTTTTTATGCCTTAGCTTGTAGTTTTCAAATGTAGTATTCCTTATTTTACTTTGTCAAAAGATATACAGTGAGTACTTCCTCTATTCCATTCAAACTACCTTGCAAGACATTATATTTGGATTTAGATGTGTTGTCCCCAGGGGGAAATTCATTACCTTCTTTATCTTATGAGCATTTCAATAATTTAAATGTAATATTTCAATTGTTACCTGAGCACATCACACCAGCAAACACCCAGCACTGCCCGTATTTGACGGGGTATGCACCGATGTTGAACCAGCGACGCAGGATGGGGTAACTTCCACTCCAATGAGAGGGGAGATGCCCCCCGATATATGGCGGGCCCCAGCGCCCCATCAGGACCCCACGATCATCTTGGCAGTTTATCTAAAACAAATAAGGACAAGCTTTATAAATGCGACATTTTATCTCCTCAAAATTGCAACTTCAGATTTGACTCCGAAGGCTGTGTCCCTGATTAGACATTTGCCAATTATTTTTTTAATATGATGTAAGCATGCTAACACTATCAATCCCGTCATTTTTACTTTCTGCATTAAAGTGGAATAACTCTGATTTGCATCATTTTATGGATTTTGGATCCCAACAGTATAAAATGTCCCCCAACAAATGCTATAGCTGCTATAAAAAGGTTTGTGAAGCTGTGTGTAAGAAATACAAAACACATTTCTTACCATAGCGGAGACCACGCGGCTGACGTAGATGGGGTTACAGCGAGCGGAAACATCGTCAGCGGGGTCTTTCTCGTGTTTGAGGTTAAGGTCCAACATCGTCAAACAAATGTCCACCATTTGTTCCTCAAACTGGAAAAGGAGAGAGGATTTTGAATTGAAATATAGATTGGAATTACTTAAAATGTAAACAACACATCATTTGCAGTTTGCTTTAACATTCAAATTTAAAGTTCAACCACTAAAATATGACATTTAAAATGTAAAGCTTACATCAGTGATACTAAAAAAAGAACATTGGGTATCTGAATTCTAAAAAGTATATAAAGAAGTGGTGTGTGTGTGTGTGTGTGTGTGTGTGTGTGTGTGTGTGTGTGTGTGTGAGTGTGTGTGTGTGTGTGTGTACCTGTCCAAAGTCCCAGTCCATAGAGGAAATGTAGTTATTACTGCCTTTGAAGATGACTCCTTGTTCATTCAGCACATACTCATTTATCTCCTTCTCATCTTTCAGATACACCCAGTCATCTACAGACAGACAGACAGACAGACAGACAGACAGACAGACAGACAGACAGACAGACAGACAGACAGACAGACAGACAGACAGACAGACAGACCGACACACACACACACACACACACACACACACACACACACACACACACACACACACACACACACACACACACACACACACACACACACACAATTTATTTATTTAATCGTAAGGGAGGTATTCAAATTATATGATCAAATGTCCTGTATTCAAAATCTTACGTTAGCAATCTTACTTTATGGCTTAAAGGGACAAATGTAACTGTAAAAAGCCTTTTTTTCCATTTTAATATCTTGAGTCCTTCTGATATCCTTTTACTTGAGTATAATCATACGTATTGGGATTCATGTGGATTAATACGTGTGGACCGGAGGGTGAGGGTGACGAGCATAAGTTTCACTTTCCTTTTTTTTCAAAGCATAAAACAGCATCATCAGAGAGCACGTTGCAACGTCTGTAGATGAGCTTTATAGCAAACTGTAGTTCAGCAGACGCACATTAATAACGTCCGCTGGCGCATCATAAATACGTGGGATAGTGTAAGTGCAGTCGGATTCTCAAAGTACCGCAGTCTCTTTTCCTAAGTCCTTTCCGAATTCTCCTATCCACTATTCCTTAACTTCGTGACGTTTCACACAAAGGTCAAGGAATAGTGGATAGGAATAGACGATGGGAGCGGATTTTTGGACAATTCGACCGTACCCAGAAAGTAAACCCTAACAGGAACAGCATAAGAAGACAGACAGGATGCAAACACTAACAGGAACACAGTATGGGCTCTGGCAGTGTTTAAAGACTGGTTCATGG
The DNA here is from genome assembly GCF_036324505.1 of Eleginops maclovinus. Taxonomy (NCBI): domain Eukaryota; kingdom Metazoa; phylum Chordata; class Actinopteri; order Perciformes; family Eleginopidae; genus Eleginops; species Eleginops maclovinus. Next base: position 4,505,909 of record NC_086368.1, on the reverse strand, counting down.
AACAGATAATGTGAACAGACTTGGACAGTTACAGTAAACCTCGATCGATGCGGAGGCAAAAGCTACCATCATTTTTAAATGAATTAAATCCTTTTCAGTTAATATTGGGAGTCAAGTTGTTCGTTGATTCAGTATGTAGCAGTGTAATACGCGGGATAATGTGCAGCGGTGAGGTCATTATTGAAAAATGATCACGCCTCGCTGCACATTATCCCATATGACAATTAAATGTAGGCCTACTTGGTTACTCTTAAACACTGGTATATTTAAAGCTTTTAAATTATCTTCCCATACACCAGACAGAAGAAGCATTTACCGGGACACCAAGGGTTGTAGAGCACCACCAGCTTCCCCAGTAACATCTCCTCCCCCCCGAGTTTCACAGTCAGGTTCCACCTCCCCACTGGGGTGACAGCTGGGGGGGTGACCATAAGGATCACTGTCAGTGGAGAGGAATACTTGTGCAGATCTGCCTTCCAAACAGCTATCGCTGATGGGGAGCGAGTCGACACATCTGGGACCCCGAAGAGTGAGAGCGTACCCTGTTTCTCCGTCGGAATTTCTCCTGCAGAGAAGAGCCACTGAAGTTAATGGAATGTTACACACATCCTGCCATTCACAAAAACCCATCAAAACACGCAGACATCTCGGAATGGCGTACTATGACATGTATCTGTCTTTGGCAATCTATTTTTAAGGAAATCACAAGAAAATGCGATGACCATGATTCGGCATTCTTTAACCTAGACTAAAGACTACAAATTAAAAAGGGTCTGGACTTCACAGTTGTTGTTTTTTTAATCTAAAATCTAAGCGTTTCAGATTTTATAATAGGACTTGCACTGTTTGTTAATAAGTAGAGGGAGCATTATCACAGCTAAAGTGCAGAGGAGAATCCAAAAATTCTGAAACGAATGCATCCAGAAAGTCATTACACTTTGTGTGACCTGCTGCCAATCTTTGACACCACACTAAATCTCACTAAGGAGGAGTTACAGTTTTTTTTAACCAGGCCTCACTGCACTATCTATTGGACTTAGTCTGCCCAGGGAGCAATCAGTGTCACCACAAAGCGTAGATCTTGCCAGACAGACACAGATAATTGACATAAAGTCATTAGAGCAGACACACCCATAGACACAGTCACGGTCACACCCAAAAACACACAGTTAGGCCAAAATGCCTTTTCTTATCACACCCTTTATTATGGAATAACCTCACATATCATACAGGGTATATTTGTCTTTTACTGTGGCGCTGATCTGGTATATCAGATATATCAATTCTGCCGAGAACATGACGTCCGTGGACAAGATGGCGCTGCAGGCGTAAACAACAACGCGACATCCGAGCTCTGTCAAAACAAAGCTGTCTCTGCTGTCTGACAGTCTATTTGACTAGATTTTCATATTTTGGGAGTTATTATACAGCTTTTGACGAACATATATATTGTTTTCTTGCATCAGTTGAACATTCTACGGGGAAAATTGACACTTTGGTATGAGGGCACATGCGAAAGTAAGAGGGCACAGCGCCCCCTGTCACAGCGCCTCTATATATGGATATCAGACACCCTCATTTTGTCTCACTCCACCCAACCCCACACCCCTTCTAAATACTGGACCCACAGAATTACTTTATCTTTAACGGAAGCTCAGGAGGAGGCTTGGTTTTTCAAAATAAAATCCCTACAATAACTGAATACTTGAAGGAAGCTCAGGTAGTGGTAGATTATTCAAAATATCAATAAAAGCCCCAGAAATCAAGAGTAAAACTACTGCTATCAATAACTACTAATCACTGGATTGTTTTGTTTAATTTATTGTTGTAACAATACTCTACAGTTGGTGAGTTAGACTTAATTCAACTGAGGGCCACATCAATGGTTCCTTATAGTAGTCATAAACAAATAATTTTAGTCATACTACAAATTCATAAAACACTTAAAACTACCTTAATTTTTTGAGTTTTGTATTTATTTTTTGTGCTACTTTCCATCCTTTTATTAAAGGGCCACAGGTATAGTTTGTTGATATGTTTCTATTGAATATGAAGAATAACAAAAAATGTAGGCATCCTTTTGTGAAAGTACAGATCTTCACCATTTGTGAAGTCGACATTTCTCAAATTTGTTTTGCTATTCACAAGATACTTCAGGTAAAAATAATATTCCTGAACAGATCATTAATTAAATTGACAGATCAGTTCTAGTAAAACACATGCTTAAAAGATACTTGCACAGACTTGCAAAAACAAATACTTTAAAGTACGCCCGACCTGTCTTTGCAGTGATGTGCAGCTGGTGCAGTTTAGGGTTGAATGGTTGTGCCACATTCAGGGTCAGTTTGAAGGGCTGACCTCGCCTCACGATCAGCTGATCCACAGAGATCTCATTGGTGTGGTGGAGGAAGCTGTTGGACATAGGGTTGAGGTCCACTCCCCTAAAAACTGAGAGGAAAAATAAAAGAAACATGAACAATCAGATTACTAAAAGAGATAGTGAGCCACAATGTTCTTCTGTTAACTTTTATTTATGAAATATATTAGTAATCGCGAATAAAGATTTTTTGTGTAGGCAATTGAAAGACATGACCTGATTTATCTCTTGAGAACTCAGACACAGGTTAAGTCAGGTTTTGGTCCCAACTCAAACTCTTTGGGTGCGGCGCTTTAGCAACAATTTCAGAGTTTAAGTGCAATACTTTACAAGGCACCGGACACCTCCAATCCCCCCTCCCCATTGCTCCCCGGGCGCTGCACAATAGCTGCCCACTGCTCCTAGTACTAGGATGGGTTAAATGCAGGGGACCAATTTCACTGTGTGTGCTCTGCTGTGTGCATGTATGTGACTAATAAAGAGGGTTTCATCCTCCGATTCTATACCAAGCAGACATTAACTTTCCTCATTTTAAACTGAACATTGAGCCAACTTTTGCTCCATAGCAATTTGTGTCTAGTTTTGTGTTTCTTTAAAAAAAAAGTTGTATCTCTTTCATTTGACTGTGTGTGGTAGTGTTTCCTGGGTTTGTTTTTTGGGGACTTCTATTCATTTTAAATATTACCTGTTCTAATGCTATTCTTATTCTGATTTCCATTGCCATTTATACGCTTCGGTTATGTGCATATGACATTAAAAAAGGTCTTGTTTCTTTTTTCTTGAATGATTTAATAGGTTAAGGGGTGCAACATCTTTAAGCAGTTGAGCAATCACAACAGAACCGGCCAGCTAACCAATAAGAACACACTGGGCTCTGGTTTCAGACAGAGGGTGAAAAGAGGTGTTGCAGCACAGGCAGTATGAGACAAATAAAGAGCTTTTTGAACATTAAAGCATGGAGACCCAGTCCCAGTAGAGGCACTAAATACAAATATGAACCTGAAAATGAACAGAATAGAGCTCTTCAAGTGATCCAAAGACAACTTCCCTCTCCGATTGAAAATAAGGTAGTTGTATTCCATCCTGTCTATCTATCCTGTCTCGACTGCACCTTTACCAATAACATTTTAAAATAAGTTGTGGTACTTTAAATGAGTAGGCAAGTGTCAAGCTTATGTACATGAATGTGTATATTCATGCTTTATTCTAGTATTGAGAGTCACTTTGCATAAAACGCGCCAGCCTGTAATTTAATTGCCCACATTAGTACATAACCAGTCTCTTTTTTTTATGTTTGGAAAAAAATGATAAATGGCACCGCTGCTGGTGTGAAGTGAGGATTTGGAACCACAGTAAACCGGTTCTGCATGTGAACAGAAACTATGACAGGGCGGGGGTGGACAAGTCCTAAGAATATGTAAATATGTATGACAGAGTGTAAAAACTCATCGCTGAGGGATCATAGTGTGCAGTGAGGAAATGTTTGTGTAAGTGGGACAGGACCAAACAAGACAGGAGGAAAAAGAAAACATTTGGCCTCCGCCTTGAGGTCAATGAACAAACGTGCAAATGTGGGTCAACCCAAGCATGTAGGAGTGTCACAGTCACACAGTCCTGAGGTGTAGTTTAAACTGCAGGGTGCACATTTCCTCTATACAATTCCTGTTGAAAATGTAGTTCAACAGGGTATCTTTACTGTACCTTAATTGGGCTGGAGTCAATACCTTGGCAAGTGCAAAGACAACAATGTTTCAACTGTTTACTGAAAGAAGTTGTGAATTGTATTCCTTTATTTTTTGATTGTGTTTAGCGCTATAGACACTTTCACCCAAGATATTTTGGCTTTGAGTCTGACAGCCATTTTAAGGGTTTTTGCAGGTTTCAACAAGTTAAATAAACCACACGGGATTAAAGTAATTACACATTTGTATTTTGTGGTCATACTGGCAGAAGAATGCAGGAAAATGTCCTTACATGTAGTTTACAATACTGCAACAATACCATTTTTACAACCCTTTTGTTGCCAAAAGCATTTATTTTAGAACTTATAAAATCTCTATTTAGGAACATTTTAGACAATAATATTTTTGACTGAATTTAAGACATTCAGAAAGTCTGCATCATAGGCATATTTACAGCATTGTATAGCTGTTTTCACTAACACGCTTTACTTAAACAGGCTGTACACGTCCTGTCAGCACATACATTTAATATATGATTATCCTGGTCTACTTTAGAATTTAGAAGCTAATAAATTTGACACAGGCATTGAAAGAAAAACCTGAAAATGCCATTTGTTTTGTCCAAAAAGCATTTTTTTTCGGGGAAAGAAAGTTGTGTTTTTCTTTCATTTATTAAATCAACAGCTAGAAGTCCATATTAAGATGGTATGCATTCTTCCTCTTAATATCAGCGGACTATGCTATTTTTAGATGTTGGCTGACTGTCAAACTATGTTTTGCACCCAAACACAATACCATGAATAAAACATCCAATAAAACTGAGCAACAGTGGACTCTAATGTTCTTACCAGATTCTGGAGCTGAACGTGCCATCATTCCAAAAAGTTTCCTTCCTAGAATCGTTATTGTATGGAGGATAAAAATGTGCACTGGCAGGCAGTCAGCAGCACACAGAAAGCACACACACTCTGTATTCGGAGATTTAAATAGTTGGGAAGCCCAACCCCATTTGTAATGAACCTGCAACAAGTAGTGTAAACCCTTCCTATCAAAAATAAAGGCTCCTGTTTCCTAGCTGACTTTTTCACTATGATGCTATTCCATTATATTCCATTTATTTACTTTTTGCCACAACGACTTTCAATGAATCTGTTTACGTAGTGCCCAGGGGCGTCTCTGCATTAGGGGCCGGTGGGGCTGGGCCCCACCACTAGTGGCCGCTGTGGCGCAGTTCACGACATGATCAATAATTTGATTTCCACTAACAACAAGTAATATATATGTATTTTATTTCGGAACTAACATGATTGCGTGTGTATTACATGACATGACATAATATGACAATGGTAGCGCTGTAACTGTCTGGTATATTCCGAATCGCTTCTTGTCCGTGTTGAGTAATGGTCGCGCTTCACCTAGCAGTCTTCCTCAACGGGCAAGGGGCTGGCCCCTCAGCCCCTGTTTAACCAGGTGAGCAGTCAAAAACACAGTGCGCTTGCTCAACGCGATTTCAATGATGAGCGGTGGGGCAAAACGGTTTTGGCCCCATAGCCAATGAAAAATAATAGACGGATATATGTCACATATTACCATCCACCATTGATGCAGAATTCTGTACAGTTAGACCAATCAGAGTTATTTGTTTGATGCATTTTCATTTGAATTTTGAACGAACCAATAGTAATTTGTTAATTCACTTTGCCCGTGATAGGCAGAGACATTTTGTCAATCCAAGTTTCTGTTCTGAAGCGGCAGGTGCCATTTTGTTCTTTGCTATTGAGTCAGACCTTTAAAGTTGTATATTACTTACATTTCTTTTTTTGTGAGTTAGTTTAGTAATGTTAGTGAGTAGCTGAATGACCTAATCTTAGCAAACACTGCTCAACTTTACGGCTTGTTCGTCGTTGAGGCTGAGTGGGCTTTTTGCTAGTGGCTGCTGTTAGCCTAACTTAGTTAACGTTAGCTGCGCTCCACTGGTACCTAGCCGTTCACATTCCCATTGAGCTTGAAGACGACGAAGGAGTTGTTCTGCCAGGTGCTAGGCCCACCGGAGAACCGGGAGCTGCCACTACCTCATCAGTCTCTGTAAGTGCGGCTGAACCGGTAATAATAAGGTAGGCCTTTACGGTATCTTGTATTCAGGGGTGCATTTCCCGAAAGAGTCGTGAAACTACTACCATTGTCACATGATAGAGAGACTATCATTTTGAACGCTCTCTCTCCACAGTTACGATGGTAGTTGCTCAACGACGCTTTCGTGAAATGCAGTCCTGGCCCGCTGTGGCATGGTGGCATGGAGTTCAACTTCTGAATTGTGGGATTTGCTTACTGTATTGTACTATAGGCTACTACACCTGGCTTATGTGATCTCTCTTAGTTAGTAAGTTAGCAGGTAGGTGCACTTTAAACGACTCACTTACAGCGAATATATGTGTACTACTTCAACAGCCCCTCGCGTGTGCACGCACGACCGGGCCCCACCAGTCTTTTCGTGCCAGCGACGCCACTGGTAGTGCCTATAGACTAATGGAGAGATGGCACAGCGAAGGGGCTGCCCAGGTTCTGATTCCCTGGAGCACTTGGGTCTCAGCAGGGGAATCTTTCCAGTAACGAGTCCACACCCTTCGGTTCCCAAGCCAAATCCCATATCTATTTCCTCTCACCTTTATGTATTGTTTTATTTTGTTTTTCTCTTTGCATTAATACTTATGGAAAGTGCTTTGAATTGCTATTGTGTCTTGAATTAAATGTGCTATATTAAAAAACCTATAATGTTACTTTTCACATTCAATATATTGTTGCTTTCATCTTTCATGGACTCCACAAAGAAGGACAGGAAAGAGGACATTTTTTATAAAGTGTGTAGGGTGTGTTTTCGTTCACTTGGAAACAAGCTGGGAACACAACATTGAAACTGAGATGTGATGGAATGTTATTCAGTCAGTGATTTGTCATCCTTGACTCATTTTAAACAAAGAGTTACGAGTATGAATGTGTCCAGAGTGCATGTGTGTGTGTGTGTGTGTGTGTGTCTGTGTGTGGGATGGTATAAGGGCATGATTTTCGCAAATTTCGTAACATAGTGTGACTCAGAAAGACAGTTTTATGTGATAAATCTCGGCAGTTTGCAATATAATTGCACATCAATTGTGATGAGCACCTTATAATCTCGTCATAATGGGGAAGAAAAACAAGAATAAGGAAATTACAACACAAATAATTATATGTGTATAAGGTATATATAAGGTTTAGTGAAACACCTTAAAAGAAGCTTAGCTGGTTTCCATGTTAACTATTTTCAGACCTCCTTCGGCCATAGTGTGTGTAAAGAGTATTTTACACAATGTGATAATCATAACTTCAACTATATTTCTTTTTTTCATTTTTCATTTTTAAATCATTCATTCATCATGTATTTCTGTAAAGATGTTTTATCAGTGCAGCAAGCATTCCATATTTGCCAATCATATTATAATAATATAAGAGCAGAATTATTTTCAGTTATTTCGACGGCTTTAAGGTTTCGATTATTATTCTTATTTATTTAGAGTAAGGATGCGTGTATATTTGTATGCGTTAAAAGGGGCAACCATAATCCTGTTTTAATATAAATTAAAGAAACGTTGGATTTCATTTTCTAAGCCGTATGATCATTTACAAAATGGTAGCTTCACAAAAACAGAGGGTTCAACATATGGCTTTCAATTATCTTTATTTGTGTGATTATGACTTTGATACACCATATAAAAAGATGCAGTCCCGCTTTCACATCATTTGAATGCGCAACACTTCATCAGGAGCAGGTCCGAGCATTGATAGATGATTGATACATGGATTTCATGGTGCAATTAAAGCTAAGCGATTGAGACTAAAGTTCAAATTGGACCCTGAACATCAATCTAAAGATAAAAGTTGTATATAAGAGTTCAAAATGTGTATCTACTTTTAGATGTAAGCTTTGAAAATCAAGTAAGTGGTGTTCATCTGTGAACCCAGCCCACATTTCTTGGATAATGTTGCACATGTTAATTATCATGCAATTATCAAAAGGCTTTTTGTTGGAGGAACCAGGGCGGTGCCAAGTGTAAGGGTTTCACAGTCCGACTCTTTTAACAGTAATGTTCTTTTGAGATGATAAATGTACATTTTAATTGTATTTGTGTTTATGCCTCGTGGGGAGCAGCTTGCTTTACCTGATTTTAATCAGTATACATGATTACAGGCTTACATTGTTTGTTACATTTGTAAAGTTAAAATGTTGCAATTTCAAGTAAAGTGACTTCCATTAAATTTCCCTGAGCTAAGTAGCACTTAGCATCTTTCCATTATACCAATATTTAACACCACAACAGGATTAGTAGCAGTACCGAGGAAAAGGCCATGATGCAAAGTGGAAAGAAAACATGTCTCAGTTAAAATCACAGTTGATAGTCGTACTTGCAGCTACTTTTTGTAAATACTGTAGCCCCCATTGATTAAAACCAATTTGGTCTTCCTTCTGAAAATCCCCGAATGATTTGAAAGTAAAAACGCCTCATAAAGAATTATAAACCTGACGATTTGTTTCGTAAAGAGTTTACGGCTGGACGTTGATGATGCGACTGGCCTTGATGTCCCTGAAGGTGGAGCAGTCGAAGTCGGCCACCAGAGTCCTCTTACCGGACTTGTAGGGAACGAAAGAGAACATGACACGAATACGGTTCTTTGGCTTCAAGTCTGGCATCCTGCAGGAAACACAAAGAGTAATCATATCAAAAAGACTCTGAATGGCTCAGTTTGTGAATAATCCTACATCTGTTATTCAGAGTTTTGATAGGCAACACAACTTTTAACTAATGCTTTGGCAATCGAACCTCAAAACCTTCTTTGCTGCCAATTCAACTTTATCTATATTCAAAACAGCCAGTCATTACAGGAAAACACACGAGAACCAGGGGACACTTAAAAGTGACGCACACAGCTGGGACCGGAGCACTTGGTGCAATGGGGATTAAGAATTGTCGCTGTTGGCAGAGTTAGTCTGTTCATAGTTCTAAGTGTTTTGTCAGTTTATGTTAGCTAGCTAGCTTACAGCAGATCTGCAATAATGTTGGAAGGAATGTTACAACACATTGTTAAATAAGACGATAAAACATTACATAGTAGTTTCCTGTGATAGTGATTGTCGGCCATCTTTTTTGGGGGGGGGCAAGCAGTGCCTTTACTAATAGTACAGATGAGCAGATGAGAAGTAGGGAGACAGAGGGGAAGAAGCAAGGCCGGATTCGAACCTGGGGACCAGTATATGGCCGCCTGCTCTACCCACTGAGCTATAGGACGGCCATTGTTGGCCATCTTTATAATCCACTAGTAACCTGCCTTAAACCATTTAGCATTTAACCTGTGAGGTAATGTCACACACACACACACACACACACACATACACACTAACCTGAACACCACTTGGTTTCTCATCAGTCCACTTCCGGAGAAGGTCAGAGTGCAGTTGGTCAGCGTCTCGTTGTCTGTCGGGTTCAGGAAAATCAGCTTGACTCTTGTCTTACGTTCCACTTTGACATTCCTGGAAACCTGGGACACATTTTAACAGACTTTTAAAAAAACATTTGTCATGAATCATCACTAGCTAGATGTATTAAGACGAGATAAAAACCTATATTAAAGGTGTTTTTTTGAATGATAAGACGTTTCCAATAAATGGTTATATCTTCTAATATCATCACTGTCAACAGTCAGTGTTTGTAGTTATGTAACGAAAACTTCATAAAAAGCACGCTATTGGGTTTGTGGTTTTGATGCTGTGCTTAGAGGCACATTTCAATTGGTTCAATAATATGTTTTATGAATACATACCTGCAAAGTAAATTGAACATTTTATTCTTAGCACACAAATAAAGATGATTTGAAGGACAAAAGCCTAAAGGCTTATTCTATACTGGTTATATTTATAAATAAATATTTGCTCAAAGTTTTTGAATAATGTTTTTTGTGACTGTTTGTGACAGAAATGTTTGACTGACCATGAGGGAGATGGCAGGTTGTTTCAGCACAACGTTATCCTCAGCTAAGTACACGCTGTCGGGCCTCTGTTTATCCGTGACCAAAGCTGAGACCTTCAAGCTGTAACAGTCCACCATGGCCTTATGGTACGCCAAGAATGGGATTCGGATCGGGATGACCAAATCTACAAGAGACAGAGGAAGAGAGAGGGAGAATTCAAGGAAGTTGTAAATTCCACAAGGGAAATACATATTACCCAGCGTAGTGTTCAAATGGTACTTCAATACCTTGTCAGTCCGTGACGTCATTGGCCCCTAATATACTTTTTAAAAATAGCTAAATCAACTACAGTATGAACACTTGAATAGCCCTTATTTAACTCATACTGCACTAAAAGTTATTAAATCAACACTGTATTCTGTCTTTATACATCCATGCCCTCTACTTATGATTGTTTTACAGCGACGTTGTTTGAGTGTTTTCTAACAAATACGTGATTTTGTCAAATCTGAGAATAGTTTTTCATAAATTACAGTCGTAATTAAATTGACTCAACTCCTACACTTAAAAACAGTTTAGACATTTGTATTTTATTTGAGAATTTCCATTTTATCCTTTTACTTTCACTTTAGTTTTTGCAGTGTGATATTTCTACTTTTACATTTTAATGTAACTCCACCACATTATGCATGGGGAGTGTCTGAGTATTTTTTGAATAACCACTTTTGATATTGGAGAGCAACGTTTTAAATAAAAAATCCCTGCCCAACTCAATTATCTGCAGAAAGGGTGATCGGCAGCAATCTGCTATCCCACCCATACGGCAGGGAAGATTGTGGCGGACCCCTCCCAATCCTCGATCAATCCTCACAGAGCGTTGTTGTTTTCTGCTACATTTAATAGTTTAGTAATCAAAGGGAAAGAAACTGACTTTTTTTCTGTAAATCTATCACTTTACTAGAAAGGTATCCCTAGCAGAAGATTCACCTCTCCTGGGCAGCAGTTTCTTGTCCTTCACCTCGGTCTGGATGTTCACGGTCGCCACACCATTGTACCTCATGGCCTGGACGCTGATGTTGACGGAAAGCGACCTGATGGAGCTGCTCTCACTTCCTAACACCAGCCTCAGTTTCACATCCTTACCGTTCCTCGGCGGAGTCACCTGTAGCACACACATTAGAGGACATAATGTTATATAATACAGATTCTGAGTTTGGTGCATTCAGAAGACACTAAAGTCCTTAACAAAGTATGAGAATAAACAACATGAAAATGCACATTTCAGTGATTATTATATGTCGAAAGGGATTGTGAACGATTAGATCTGGTATGAGTTGCCTTTGCTTTAGTTCAAACATGTAGATTTGGGGTTGTTTCATAAATACAGGTACAACTCAACCTGTTCTGCACAACGAGATTGGTTGATGCTATTATTTGAATTGCAAAAGCTGGTAAATTAAACATATATTTTGTGACGAGGCGGAAATAAGCATTGCGCAGGTTTCCTCGACAAAAAATCCAATGGTATTTATCCACTGGATTTTGGAAAGTTTCAAAAAATAGGATCTCTGGTAAACACACCTTTATGATTCAAGACTTGTTCAGTGGGATAATGTCCACATATTAACACCACTTTTCTTTTTTTTTAAAAGCTAACATTAGGACATAAGGGAAACAACATCTCATTGCATGTCGCCATTGCCAAGATATCAAACCACAAAACATATTCAAATAACATTGACTTCAAGTTGAAGTGTTAAAATGATGATTCATTTCCTGCACTCTATAGCTCTAAGGGAAAATTCTGGTCGTTTTTTTGATGCAAAATAAATAAACAGAAACATTGACTTTAATAAATGTATTATGTCAACAGATTTCACATAACTGTGTGAGGTTAGTTGAAAGCAAAAATAGCAAGTTCAAATTAAAAACATTAGGTTAACCCTAATATTATTGCTTTCAACAGACCTTAAACAGTTACGCGATCATTTTATGACATAATATATTTAATTAAAGTCAATGTTTCGTTTGTTTTCACTGTGTACAGTTTGTACTGTTACAGAATATGGTCATAAGTCTTTTTTCTCAGAATTCTGCTCTAAAGGGAAACTTCCGGGACTTTCTGTGATGCACCTCTTCAAAATGCATGATCACTGGCAGGGTAACTGCATCCGGACTTCCTGTGGTTCCATTCTCGTCCTCCTCTTCACTCTCCTCATCTTCTTCCTCATCACTATGGGTGCCCTCTGCCTCTTCAACCTCAGCATTGTCCTCTGTTGGATCGTCCTCCTCGTCCTCCTCCGTCACTCCGTTCATCACTCCGTTCATCCCCAACTCCTCATCATCATCAACTTCGGAGTAATCTTTGGTTTTGGCGTAGTTAAAGACTGCCCTCTCCTCCTTTGATCCTGTAAATTGAGTTTTGAGTCAATTTCCAGAGACACCAACAGAACAGACAGCTGTTTACATAAAGCATTTAGACCTTTGACTTCAGCAAAAGTAGAAACACCAAAGTGTAGAAACAGTCAAAGTCCTAAACTGTACTATTTGTAAAGTAAAACTATACAAATATTTCCTTCCAAAGGAATACTACAGAAAGTATAATTCATCATACTACACTGGCTCAAAATAACATTTCAAATGATATTATAAATATGAATGCGTTAATGCATTTGTCACTTTCCTGCTGGAGTTGGTAAAGTAGGAGTTTATTTTTCATTGACTATATAAGCTGCTGAGTAACTTGGGACCTGTGAAAATACACAATCATTGATTTGTTGATTATATTTTGTGTTATTGTTTTGAAACTTCAATTAAACAAAGTGATCTAACGAAAGTAGTTCAATTAAAAGCACAATAATGGTCTGAATTGTGGTGAAGTAAAACATTAAAGTGAAACACAAGTACCTCAATATTGTACTTAAGTACAGTATTTGCCATAATGCCATTAGTTAAGATGCATGAGACAAACCTTTATTTATCCCCATATGGACATTCAGTTTTCAGAAGTATTAATTAAAAACAAAACAATATGTTAAGGTAAAACAAACGGAAGTTGAGTCTGCATATACACACTTGTTTTAAGATGCAAAGCTTGTCTCCATATGCACAATATCTACAGTTCAGTTTGAATGGAAATAAACATCATAATTCCCAGGTTCTAATAACTAACAATTTACTCAGGTCTAAAAAATTAAAATATAAACTACAGCAAAACAATTGTGCTAATGACACTATGGTGTAAGTAAAGATGCATTAATGAAGTAGATGTTGAGAACAATGAATTAAAACGGAATTTAAAATGCTATACTGGAATAAAATATTGTAATGGAATTTATGTTGACTGTAACGGATGTACTGTATGTGCTATGAGCAAATGAATGTGAAGACACTTTACAGAAAACAGGAAGTGTCCACATTCCTACCTTAAGAGGATAAAGATAAGTAGGATTGCAAAGAATGATATACTGTATACAGTATATGTGTCTATGTTTAGGCAACTACTCACCCTCTCTGTGTTTGTAACTGTCGGTGATGTCATTCCTCCTCCTTGAACCGACCGACTTGGTGGAGATATATTGACCCACCCTTCTTGTGTCAGTTGAGATTTTCACCTGTGATTTGTCAGCTTTGACCTGCCAGATCATAAAGAGAATAGAAACAAAATGCCAGAAATCATAACACAAATGTTTTTGAAAAATGTTTTTTTTTTATTCACTGAATGTTTGAGGCTCACTGACCAGCCAGTCGACACAGTCGGCGTTGACCTCAGCGAAGACAAATGGGGTGTCATATTTTTGGTTCGTCTCTCCATTATGGATGGCTTTCACCGGGGAAGGACCACAGCAGTAAACACCTGCAGGGGGAGAAAGGGTAAAAAATCAAAACAGTTCATTTTTGTGTAATGGGACTTTTTTTTTCAATAATTCAAAATGTCTGACATTGGCGCCGACTGGTGTTCAATATAAGAATGACACACCAAAAACTTGCAAGTTCTGCAAATATGATGCGAATAACCTTATAAATACATTCCAAAGCCTGCAGAAACGTATCCAGAAACTATGGACCTTCAGAGAAATGTTTCAGAATGGTTTGGGTCGTGAGGCCTTAATTTTAAGGGTTGTAATAAAAATACAGTTGGCTGAATTCTCAGGATTGTATTCATTTCTGTGAAGGAAACTAAATAAATATTTTTACTAGAGAATATATAAACTTTTTATATGATAAATAATAATCTGCTCTATATTCACCAAATCACTCTGCAACAGTTGTGTTCATTTAGAAGAAGACATTCTCTATTAACCTGGGTTTCGGCTAGTTTACACAGTACAAATATACTCATGCAGAAACAGGAGCTACAGTATAACCAGGGTAGCCCCTCCGTATACGCAGAACACGCACAGTGCGTAGCGCATCATATTGCGCAGTTTTTAGCCATTATTTTTGATCAAATGATCCTCTCAAGTATAGTTAATATTATTAAGCCCCAGAGGGAAAAAAAGTGTTTTATTTAATATAATAAAAATGTGTTTCTATAGTTGGGAGAGTCCTCACCGTTGCTCTCCTCCTGTGGTGTTGGATCCACAACTTGCCAACCGTCATATGTTCCATTATTTGCAAGATCAGGCCGCCTCATCCACGCCTCCGTCCACACATGGAAGTTCCTAAAACACGAAGTAACATTCATATAGAACTGGATGATATTTGAATAAACAGTATCGTCTTTCAAGAGAATCAATCGGTAACATAGCCACCACTTTAATACAAACCTGATGCTGAGTAGGATCTTAGTGAATATCATCTGAAGATTGCGCTGTTGTTTGACATCATATTTTGCATTACTACTTGCTTCATTTTTATTTTATGTGTACGGAAATATGATTTTTTTCTCTTTTATTTCCCTAATGTTCATTTACAGTTCTTAATGAAATGAGAAAACGTTTTTAAATTCAGTAGCCTATGTATTTCACTTAAGGGGATCAAAAATAGGCTTTTCAACGTGGTAATAAAATAAGTGTATTGAATTACCAGAAAGCAAGATTTATTGTGATTTTTATCCTGACATGAAAACTGAGCGACATTTTGAAAAACGTGCATCATTCAGCCCCAACTCTCTGGAAGTGCTTATCATTTTACTGTTACTGTTGTCTGATTTACAAGCATATTGTTCTTCTGTGTTGCACCCTTTAAGGCTCCGATTCGTTAGGCAATGAGGATGTCATTTTTTTATTGGCAGTCTAAATGAGTATTTATACGGGGCGTTTCTTTGTCTATTTATAGGCAAATGTGGGCGTTACGTGAAGTCCGCAAAAGCTGCGCCGTATTCCCAGTTGATTATGATTTATAAATAGAGAAAACGGCGTGCGCACTGTTTTATAAATCTGAATATTTTTTGCGTATGCATTTCCTTTATGCTTACATACACCATCTTTTTACTTGAATGCTACGCAATGTGTTATAAATGAGGCCCCTGGTATGTGTTGTTGATGACACAATTGCTCTGCATGAAGTTGTTTGGAACAGCAGTTGTGTAGAAATCTGTTACCAGTGTTTGGAACGTGGATGTGTGTGTTTGTGTTTGACACACTTCGAGCACTCTATGATTGGTGCAAAAAGTGCACCAACTTAAAGAAATAACACCAATCAATTTCTACATATCCACAAAGGATTATTTAGTGACTTTCAGCATGATGTTTCAGTTAATGCTCACAGAAACAGCCTTAGACCCCCCTGGTGACGGTAAGATGGACCAACGTGTTTGCTGAACGAAGTTGTGTGTACTGGATAAAAGTTGTGCAACATATATGTTATTATAAGATATTGCCAACTCTCACCAAATACTGTCATTGGATTTTTTCAGTACGACTCCGTTGTCGGCGTGGTACTCATCAATGGTCAGATTTCCGTTGGTGTCGTGGGCTGACTGGAAGTTGGTGACCACACGGCAGGGGATGCCCAGCAGGCGCATCACTGAAACCATAAAACAAAGATTTGAATCAGAATTTGTCGTCAATTGAATATCACATTTGCCCCTTCAGTGTGAGAGAGAGCCAGTCTTTCAAAATAAAAGCTCAACGAAGTAACTGTATCCTTACTGGAAGCTTAAGATGAGGGTTGTGTTTCGAAATAAAAGCTGCAGGAAGCAACTAAACAGCTACTCTTATCAATGCATGTCAGAGAATGTTCTAGTTTATTTAATGCTGTAACAATACCCTACAGCAGTTGTGTTAAACTCAATTTAACTTAGGGCCATAGGAAAATGGGACTTGACATTTTTTTGTGACTTAAATGATGCTTGCATTAATGGTAAATGATGCTACATTGTTTTGATTGCTATTACACATTTACCCCTCCAGGGTGAGCAACACCCCTCCACTTCTCATCAGGACCCTGCTCACCTGTCAGGGTTCTTTTCTCCTTAATGACAGGCTCGCTGCACATCACCCCCAACATATTAAAACTGTTACCTGAGCACATGACCCCGGCGAAAACCCAGCACTGTCCGTACTTGACGGGTTTTGATCCATGGTTATACCATTTCTGCAGGATGGGGTAACTTCCGCTCCACTTAGTGGGGTTGGTGCCACCAGAATATGAAGATGACCAATTTCCCATCACGACCCCACGATCATCAACAGAATTGATCTGGAAGAAAACAAGGAATTCATCTTTAATGTGGATTTTTCTCCTCAAAGTTACAACTTTATTTGGTCAGATTTGAAGAAGATGAAATGCATTGATCACCCATGGGGGAAATTCAGTGTCCACTCTGTTTCACATAGGGAACATTCGCTACTTCATCTATCTGCTGTCTTTCTTCTTCGCTTTCTTTATTGATGCTAAAATGTACAGAACTAGTACTGCTCCCCAAGGTTTACGACCTAAAGCAAACTTTTGAACACTATTCCATGTTAAAATGAAGGCTCAGTCAGGGAAAGAAGTATGTGTAAAAACATCTGTGCATATGTGATGGTTAATTATAAAGAAACTTGCTAAACATCTTGGTGATAGCTGCCAAGTTATTCTAACCAAATACAGTACTGTATAACACAACATTTACAATGCATTATATAACACATTGCTTCATGTTTTGCATTATCAGTTAAACTGTTGAGAGGGCTGAAAGGTAAAAAGAACGATCCTATATGTTTGTTATATTTTATTTATTTAGCCACTATTCAGCTAAAGACAGGCACAATCACTGCAAACTTTGAGATTAAGCACAAGGCCTCTGACCAAATAAAGAGTAATTAGGATTTAAGTTTCGCTGAAGTAGAAATCCCCTGATCAAGTGGGATTTGCTCTGACTTTCACTCAACAGAAAATAAAACCTGGGTAGAACAGGGTGTGTTTCAGCTTATGCCAGCTGCATAAAGACAGAGTTAGCTGCTATTCAAGGCTGATTCTGTGAGAATTCTCAGCCTTTGTCGAGACACAGTGCTTAAAGGCGCCTCTGAGAAAAAGGGTTTCTAGAGAAATCCCCCTGGACGCACACTCTGAATTGATAAGGTAAAGAAAAGGTACACTGAAACATTGACTTTAACTAAATGTATCATGTCAACAATATGAGGTTTTTTGCTAGCAATAATATGAAGTATTTTGTATGTAACTTGATATTATTGCTCTTAACTACCTGATACAATTATGGGAAATCTGTTAACATCATACATTTAATTGAAGTCAACGTTTTAGTTTTAAGAAGCAGCTAAAGCATTGTGCTGACTACCTAGGGACGATCACTGGAAGTTGGGTCAACAGAAATAAATTGTAATACTGTAGCAAAAGCAGCAAAACATCCAACCCATTTGGATTGGGAGAACCTAAAACGACTCCCTGCCATCATCTCCTGCTTTAAGGTCAAATTGCACAACCGCCATCACCTTCACATTCCGGTTTGCCCACAATTCATTACATATACCAGAATCCTACAGGATCGCCTGAAACAGATGTAGTACGTCAGCTGCCTTAAAACAGCAGTTAATAACCTGATATGCCAGAGCTTAGTTAGTGGAGGTTGAACCTGGCGGTGAACTTGGATAGACTCAATTTCAGTTCAGATAATCAGTAGGTCGATAAAACATACCCTTTATTAACAGTTGATACTTTCTTAAACACCAATCAAATCAATCAAGACATTGTGTATATGGAGTCTAGCAGGGTGACTCACATGATGCCAGCTCTATTCTGAGCAACTGAGGAGTTTATAACCATGACTAACCAAGCCATTAACTGCACAAAACCCACGGGTTAATGACTTATTGCTCCACTGGTCCAAATAACCTATAATACTCCCCCTCAACCAGACGTCTCGCAGTGGAGGAGATAAGATAATACATTTTTACATTGCCCCCCAGATTTAGAAAACAACCTATATTTTAATGCTTTTTCACACTCCGAGTCAGACCCCTTGTTTGCATGCAAAGAACGCTGTGCTATTTCCTCTGTCAGTGTCTCTCTGGTCTGACCAGTAGACTCACACACACAAGTATAGACTGTGTTGAAAACTCCGTGTAACAACTGGCTTGGAACTTTTGTGTTGTTAACCCTTTGTGAACTGGGTTACATGTGCACAAAAAAAAAACACATTATAAATTCCATTTTACTATCGCTGCACGTGCCTGGTGGGCCTGATAAAGCTGTAACAATGCTGATTTCTCCACCCTTGATGCCAGGCCTATGCTTATACTTGTATACTGTTTGGTTGGACTTTTGTAACAGAGTATTTCTAAGCTTTGGTATTGTTGCTTTTCTTAAATAAAAGATGTGAGTATTTTTTTCACTTGGTATTTACTGTGAAACACAGAGAAGGACAACATTTCTGGATTTTGGATCCAAACTGCTATATAAGGGATTGTGGAATTGTGGAGAACAAATAAATGGAGTATATCATACCATGGCGCTGACCACACGGCTGACGTAGATGGGGTTACAGCGAGCGGAAACATCGTCGGCAGGGTCTTTACCATGTTTGAGGTTAAGGTCCAAAATCCTCAAACAAATCTTCACCATGTTGTCCTCAAACTGGAAGAGGGGAGAGGATTCTGAGTTATAGTTTTTATTATAATGCAGATGGGAATGTTGTTAAAACTTTAGAAGAGACATCATCTGCGCTTGGCAAGACATTCAAATTGATCAAATTCATACTTTAGGTACTAAAAAGCACAATGACATTTCTCAAGCTTTCCAAAAAAAGCCTGAATGTGGAATATTGGTTAAACAACTTCCAAACAATTATAAAACTGGAAGTTTAAGAAATGCACACAACTTGAAATTGGGTACTGGCAATTTTCCCCCCAGAAATATTTAAGATATTAAACATTCAGGAGGATTTTCAAAGTAAAACAATAAAGTGGTATTTTAATTTACATTAAGTATTCATAAGTGATTTCATTTGAAAATAACGTTTTAATTTGCTTGTAAAATAACAATGTTTTTGGACATGTTGACACGTGTGAGTTTGTGTGTACCTGTCCAAAGTCCCAGTCGACAGGGTGGATGTAGTTATTACTTCCTGTGTAAATGACTCCTTGTTCATTCAGCACATACTCATTTATCTCCTTCTCATCTTTCAGATACACCCAGTCATCTACAGACAGACAGACAGACAGACAGACAGAAGACAGACAGACAGTTGTATAGTAATAAAATACTTTGTTGAAAAAAATTCCTGCATTTAAAATCTTACTAAAGCAAAGAAATACAAATAAATCAATGTCAGTGGGGGGCAAATGTAATTTTCATGTAAGTTTAATTGTGTTAAGTTGCTAGTTGTTTAGTGCATTTCATTGTCTGAGTGTCAAACATTTGGATTGGAAAACACTTTTGAAATGTTTTTTTAAAATGAACTCAACTGATTTGCAATTTTCCTAGTATATTTTATGTCGTATTTTGTTAATCAGTAATATAATTCACATGAACCTTGTTACAGGTTAACAAGATGGTTTAAACTTTTTTTTCCCCCCAAGTAGCTTTAACAAATCTTGAAAGTATGACAGATGAAGCACCCACCGGGACACCAGGGGTTGTAGAGCACCACCAGCTTCCCCAGCAGCTTCTCCTTCCCGCCAAGTTTCACAGCGAGGATCCACTCCCCCACAGGGGTGACAGCAGGTGGGGTGAGGTTGAGGACCACAGTGTGCGGGGAGGAGTCCTTGAGAAGATCCGCCCTCCATACTCCTTTCGCTGATGGGGAGCGAGTCACCACATCTTGGACGCCGAAGAGTGAGAGCGTCCCCTGTTTCTCCGTTGGAATTGATCCTGCAGAGAGGAGCCACTGAAGTTAATGGAATGTTTTATTCTGTGTGACTGCAGAAGCCGAACACAGCCACAATTCATCATCCCTCTCCTTCCAAAAGGCACAGGAAGCCTTTCGACTTTATTTAAACTGCTACCATAGTCATTTCTTAGTCACATCAATGGAGATGCTCAGGTCAAGAAATTAAATGATAGGAGTTAAGTTTGAGGAGTTATGTCCAAACGGAGAATGACTGTCGAAACACAAGCCCCGTAGAGTGACGGTATCCTTACAGCGGGTCAGGATATGGCTTCTTTTTTTTATTTATAAAAGCCCCATAAATTGACTGTATCGTTACAGAAAGCTTAGGAAGGGGCATGTTTTAAAAAAGCAAGTCCCATTGAATTAATGTATCCTTACAAGATAAAAGCCCCATAAAGTAACTCTATTCTTAAATGTGTCATCATATTTATTTTTGAATACTAAGCGCATGCCTTTTTCTACAATAGTGTTATATGTTCTTCGTCTCTCTATACTTTGCTGTAACAACGTAAATTTTCCTTTTGCGATCTGATAACGGAATTCTGATTCTCATTACGGAAAGAGCAGGGAGGGGCGTGTCTTCAAAAATAAAAGCCCAAAAGAGTTTTTGTATCTTATAACAGCTGTAAAGATGGGTACAACTTTATTTAAATGTCAAAACAGCTGTTCTATTTTCATGTATCTCATAGATCACACATGCACAACTGTGTAGTAATGAAATATAAATGTCATTATTTAAATGTAATTTTACTCAAGACATACAAATGTGAAAAATTACAAGGTAATTTCTGTTTTGTTTTATCACCTAGCAAACTAATTTAGAACAAACTAAGTAATAATTAAGTGTTTAGATGGAAAAACAGATGCTCAAAGGTCAGATTCTGTCGTAACTCATTTTGAGTTCTTATTTAGTTTTAGCTATGTAGGAAAAACATAGACATGCAGCAATATGAATAATTTAAAGAAAGCCTGACCTGTCTTTGCAGTGAAGAGCAGCGGGTGCAGTTTAGGATCGAAAGGCTGCGTCACATTCAGGGTCAGTTTGAAGGGCTGACCTCGCCTCACGATCAGCTGATCCACAGAGATCTCGCTGGTGTGGTGCAGGAAGTTGTTGTTCCTAGGGTGGAGGTCAACTTCCTTAAAAACTGAAAATATAAAACGTGCAAATCTACATCAGGTTACCAAAGGAAAAACATAGAAGAAATACACATACAAAAAAAAGTATATAGGCTTTAAATGTGTATTCCACACATCCACACATTTTTTCAGTATAGAGTTATTTTTTTACTGTAAATTCCATTTCATATTATTACAACAACAGCATTCTTTATGACAAAAATAGATTTGTCTTTTGTTGCGACGGTCAAAGATGTGTTGATTCAAATAATTTAGTTTTATGGGTATGTACAGGACAGGCTGAAACATAAATATAAATTAATAAGAGAAACATAGGAAAAATTACAGAAACTAAAATGAAAAAGTTCTAAGAAATATTGGAGAAATTAGCCAGAAAATGTGTGGAAAATAATACAATGAAAAATATATGCAAATGTCAGAAAAATTCAAATAAATGTCCAGATAACATGTGACTAAATATCAGAAAATAAGTCAAACTCTGGTGTACTTACGAGGATGTCCAAAATATGCCATTTCACAAACTGTTTTCTTCCTTGAAACCTGGATGTAACTGAGAGCAGCTGACTGACAGGTGAGCTCTAATTGAGGTTTATATACTCTTAAAGCCCAGCCCTACGTCACATTTAAATAAAACATGTTTTGCAACCTGGAATTACTAACAATTCCTTAGAGCTCTGATTATAGGTGACTTGTCACTCTGCTGCCATGACATCATTTATCCTTCCTGGCTTTTGTTGCGAGACTTACAATGAATGTGTTTAAGTGGTTTCCCCCACATTTTATGATTGCATTTTAGACTTTTATTTAAAAAGTGTGCAGATCATATAAATATCTGTGAATGTTTATAAAAGTAAAAGCCAAAATGGTAGCACTTAAAGAGTCTAGCCCAACTAAAACAAATGCTCAATAGTGTTTTTAAAGCAAATATATCTGAATGTTTTTTGTTTTTCTGTGTTTGTATCTTATGCTTTTTTGCACTTATGGGATAAAAGCGTCAGCTAAATAAAACGTAATAATAATATAATAATAAACAATGTAATAAGCTTTGCAGACTGAATAAAAAAGGGGAAAAGTCAGTAATCAATACACAAGATACATAACATTATTGTACATTAGCTAAACTGGAACGCTTTTGAACTGCTGTGGAAACTCAAGCTTCATGAGACAAACTGGACAAATAAAAAATGAGTTGGTGCCAAAAAATAAAACCATATTCAAGAATAATTGGTTATTCTTTTAAACTTGCATGTTTGTGCAAAACTTGTAAATACTATTATAAGGTGTGTATTTCTAACTGATAATATTATACCACTACTACAACTAGGACAATATTCTGGATCACTATAACACCACCATTACGGGATCCAACCACGATGGGGTCACTGTGACCACGCCATGGTCCACCTGATTCATGCAGGCAGAAACTAAAACTCTGTGAACCTGTTTTAATGAGCTGTGAAGCAATGGAGGACCTTCAGGCGTGATTTGACTGTTTTGATTGGGATGTGTTCAGGACTGCTACACAAAGTTTGGATGAGTACACAGATGCTTTGACGGTATTTGTCATCTTCTGTGAGGACAGCTGTGTGCAAACACGCTCCAGGGCGAGTTATACCAACAACAAGCCATGGTTCACAGCCAAACGGATACAACTCAGGTTGCAAAGGGAGGAGGCATTTATGATAAGTGGTGATACGTCTAGATTTAGAAAGAATCCAAGTACAGGTTCAGCAAGGCGGTGAGTGATGCTAAAAGACTGTACTCTGAGAAACTACCACAACAGCTCTGCATCTGTCTGGCAGTTCACAAAATATAAGCCTATAAGGCAGGGGTGTCAAACTCAATTTCATCACGGGCCATATTAGCATTATGGTCTGCACTCAAAGGGCCGGTTTTCACTTTAAGACAATATAAATATACATATATATAAAATAATTTATTATATTACATTATTGCCTCTGCATTGGATAATTATTGGTTTTGGTAATAACTACATCTGAAAGCAGAAGTCTAGGGCAAAGAATTGCAAGGGAAAATATGTAAGAATTACAACACTTGTACAATGTATTTCAAAAATGAGTTTGGTAGCATTAACACATAGTTGTGCACTGACATATGGTGCACGTAGACACAGAAATACAGTATGTGGGTGCACACTTACATTTCTCTGTCTGTTAAATAAATCCCATGAATTTATGAGATGAAGATAGCCTTATTTTATTTTTTTAGATCAAGCACTATTTAAGTATTTATAATTTGAATTTTGCAATATTTGAATAGTCTGAAAGTCAAGGCTTTGAAACCCTCTTGTTCCAGACCCTGGTGTGTATCACTTTCCCCAGTCATTCACTGTTGTCAGGCATGAGGAGGGGGCGGTGAGGAGGAACAGAGAGGAGACGGCGATGGCGGGAGTTTTCCTCCTGCCATCACAAACTTTACACACGTATTTACAAGTATTCATCGTCTGAATATAGAGATAACAAATGTATAAGCTGCAAGTCAAGACCTCATATCTTTCCCAAATCACAAAAGTGGCAATAACCGTAATGCAAGTTTATTTTAAAAAACATAAATCCATGTGTGTCTCTGAATGAGCTGTAGCGACACCGGACTGACTCTAACAGAGCGGGTCGTTCTGTGAGGAAGCAGCCGTCTGTTGGTTCCGGTGTTTCTTGTCTCGGCTGCTGAAGCAGACTTTGCTCCGTGTTTGGTGTCGCTGTAAGTTCTGTCACTCACTGCCTCACTCGACACTGTCTGAAGTCGCTTCAGTGCGCATGTCACAAAATGAGATGTAGTTTATAGGCAACGAGCTTCTGTAACGCGAAGTGTATCCGTATAATAAACGTAAATTGGGTCATTCTCGCTGAAGGGTGACTTTCAGACTTCATGATTTGTGAAAAAAAGTTATATTCTGTCCCTTTTAAAAGAATATTTGTATAGTGTACATATACTTATGTTTATATGAAAATCATTTTGATAATAGGCCTATTGAATTTATTGCAAAAAACTGGTTTCCCTTTCAAATATGCGATAGTTGAACCTTCTTTTCTAAATAAAATCTATGAACAAATATATCTGGTCAAACTTTCAATCCATATTATATGGTCCTCATTTGTTTATAAATAAATCACACACAAGGCTTTTCTAACTTATGGAAATAGTTTTTTATTTCAATAAACTTTCAGAACACAGGGTGGACAAATACTTACAATTTTGAACACATAAAAAGTGAAACCATTTAACAGTTAATAAACAATTGAAAACAAACATTGAACATTGTTTGGTCAATTAAGAATTAACATCACTGTACAATACTTTGCAAAAAAATCCAAACAGACTGCTCCACCTGTAAAGAGCACCTGTTCAAGGCCTGTGGCTCTTGCATTAGGCAGAGGATCTGCCCATCCTGACGGGGACCTGGCCAAAACAACTTGTTCATGCCATTTCTATGCATACATTTTATTTTGACACGGTGCCCTTCCACACCCATGATGACCCCATGGGTAGCCTTCATTGTCATAGTTCACTATGCACCCTGTCATGTGCATGTCCACCCTGTCGGATCTGAGATGCCGACAGGGTTGACATTTTGGTACAACGACAGGGTGGACATTTTGACCTACAGTTAGCATTTAAGATTCCAACAAGTTGTGACTAGCTAACTAGTTAGCCTGATACTTCTGGATCTGTTATTTTGAGATCATAAGTGCTTCCCGAATGCAACGGCTACGTAATGGAAGTTGACCATCTACTAATGCAGTTGCTCTGGGAAGCACAGCACTAACATAGAACAGTTATACATGTGAATTATTTTCTATATTCATAAAAATCTACCACTATATTGTTGTCGAAAAATAAACCCCTGTTATATTAGGTTTTAATGTGAAGTCTGTCATGATTTGTTACAGCTAATGATCAGGGCTAGCTAACAAACAGCAGCGATAGCCACACCCAGTGAGGACACTGTTGCCGAACGCAATTTGAGACAACACCACACGGCCCAAAATCACACACTGCACAAGCGTTAACATTGTACGGCATGAGAGTTTACTGAGTAAAGGATCCAATGTGCAGCTATCCTTTCCAACAAAGTGACAGCTGTCTTTGTGACAGCAGCTTTTTCAGATCAAAAATGTTTTTACTAAATTTTGACATTGCACAACCACGGTTTGTTATTTTGCAATGGAAGGCAAAATATATGAATATACAAATGAGACAACGGTTTGTACAAAGAGAAAAAGAAAGAACAATGAAAAACACAAACAAACACTACAGTAATTGACACTGAGCTTCATACACACGAATATTCACCAGAAATGTTGTTATATGAATATATATGCATGTAAAACATACGCATATACATACGTGCAACATACACATATACTTTATACATACAAACATACGTTTCCAGCAGATAAAATAAAGCATTAACAGATTGTTTTACCGAGTGTGGAATGCATTTTTAAAAAATCCTGAGGATTCATGAAATTTCCTGTTTGAGTATAGAATTGAATATCTGATCTTTTCAAGTTTCATGCTGGACATTACGTCCCTCAACCACTGTACATGAGTGGGCGGGACACTGTCTCTCCACTTAAGCAGCATAGCTCGACGAGCTAGGAGGAGAGCAAAGGACAGAGATTGCCGCCGTTCTGCAGTTGAATGCATCTCCTTTCCTATAACCCCAAATAGGTCAGCCAGTGGATTTTGTACCAGTTCAGTTCTGAACACCTGGGATAGAGTTTGAAAGATCTCCATAAGAGAAGCGAAGAGGCACATTCTGTTCGGCCCATCCCTTTTTTGGCAGTAAAAGTGTTAACAGCTTGCGTAAAAAGATTGGGAAAGAGAGCACTGTGGTATGACATTGTGGCCCATGTTTTGTTGGTGACTTTACCTGTGACTTAATTCTCAAGAAGTGGGTGTGTGTGTGTTTGCCTCCAGCTTTCCAGTCAGCCTGCTTGCTTCTCCTGTCACCATTCCATCACCTGGCTGCCAAATTTCCTGCCTTCCCTTCGATACCTCCATAGAGTATACCGCAATAAATCACCATTCCCTACGAGACATTGTCTACGACTGGGTTTTGTATTGAACAACATCCTAAAAAGGCTAAAGCATTTTAACATGTCATGTTAGTCTTTCTACCTGTCTGTTGCATATATCCAGAGCGAGACACTGAAAGAAAGACTAGCTATATGTACCAGGGTTTTTATACTGATGTTTTTCATTATTTTTCTCAAACTATCCTCTCGAGCACAGTTAACTTGGAAATACTTTTAAACAACTATAGATATTTTAGATAATAATAATATAAACGGGTAGGCATTTATTGTAGGATTATAGTAATAAACAGTTATCAAAGCAGGAAAGAAATGTTTCTGGAGATTAAGTGGAGAGTCCTCACTGTGGTGTTGGATCCACAACTTGCCAACCGTCATATGTTCCATTATTTGCAAGATCAGGCCGCCTCATCCACACCTCCGTCCACACATGGAAGTTTCTAAAACACAAAGTAACATTCATATAGAACTGGATGATATTTGAATAAACAGTATCATCTTTCAAGAGAATCAATCGGTAACATAGCCACCACTTTAATACAAACCTGATGCTGAGTAGGATCTTAGTGAATATCATTTGAAGATTGCGCTGTTGTTTGACATCATATTTTGCATTACTACTTGCTTCATTTTTATTTTATGTGTACGGAAATATGATTTTTTTCTCTTTTATTTCCCTAATGTTCATTTACAGTTCTTAATGAAATGAGAAAACGTTTTTAATTCAGTATGTATTTCACATAAGGGGATCAAAAATAGGCTTTTCAACGTGGTAATAAAATAAGTGTATTGAATTACCAGAAAGCAAGATTTATTGTGATTTTTATCCTGACATGAAAACTGAGTGCACTTGAGATTTTGAAAAATTTGCATCATTCAGCCCCAACTGGAAGAACCTATTTCCTGTGTATGCAAGACTGTGTTTGTCCAGGTCAACTTCTCTTCGAGGAACTTCTTAGATGGTTTCCGCCATGACAACGACAGGTAGATGAGTGCGCCTGGTTTCCTGGAATACTAAGGGCATGAACAATGCTACTAAAATTGGTAAGGTAATGACATGGCAGCAACATCTTAATGGAGATATCATATTCCTACAGGAAACTCATCTTAAATCCTCTGATACCCTTCGTATTAAAAGGGCATGCATGAGCCACTTGTTCCACTCAAAATTCTCAAAGCCAGAGGGGCAGCAATTATTATTCACAAGAATGTCAGATTTGAATTGACAAATTAAATATCATGGTCGCTAATGTCATAGTTTCAGGCATGCTACAGAACACACTAGTAATACTAGCTTCTATCTACGCTCCCAACTGTGATGATGATCATTTTTTTGTGAACCTCTTCGCACGAATTACCAATGCCGACAACCATTGTATTATTATGGCCGGGGACTGGAATTTGCGTGAGTCTCGACAGGTCATCGCTCACACAATCTACTCTCTCCAAATCAGCCAAGGTAGTACTGCACAATGCATCACAATTAGGACTCTCAGACCCCTGGAGACCTATTAACCCACAAAGTAGAGCCTTTTCCTTCTTCTCGCACAGGCACCACACTTTTTCACAAATTGATTTATTTTTACTTGATAACAATTTGATTCATCTGGTCAATTCATGCGAATACCATCCTATAGCCATCTCAGATCATTCTCCCACATCAGTTGACATTAATTTCCCTCTTGGTATGTCTCCCCCTCCATTATGCAAATTCAGTTCTCCCCTGCTGTCAGACAGTGAATTTAGAGACTATGTTTCCACTCAGATTTCTTCCTACATTGAAATGAATGACACTTCCTACACTACTTGCGGTATTCTTTGGGAGGCTCTTAAGGCCACTGTGCGGGGACAGGTCATTTCGTACACTGCACGTAAGAGAAAAGATGAAAAGGCTCGGCTTTCTGAAATCTGTGATTAGCTTCACTTACTCGATGAAACATACTCTCCCTCTCCTTCTCTCTATAACAAACGCCTCCTGCTACATTCAGAACACGATCTTCTGATGACAGGCATTATTGAGAGACAACTGAGACAGTGTAGGCAGCGTTACTTTGAGCAGGGCGACAAGGCTGGTAGACTCCTAGCTCAACAGGCTCGTGCGTCCAGATTGATTCCCCAAGTCAGATTGTCTGATGGCAACCTTACTTCTAACCCAGCTGATAATAACAGGTCTTTCTTGGAATTTTACACCAATCTCTACACTTCGGAATGTCCCCCGATCCCCACCATGACCCCCAATCCTGTCAACTCCCTAACATACCTCAAAATCAACGAGAACATCGCTTACGAATTGGGCAGCCCCAGCTCCACCCTTGAGATACATGATGCAATAAAATCAATGCAAAGTGGGAAGTCTCCTGGGCCCGACGGATATACAATCACATTTTATAAGGCATATTCTTCCAAGTTAGCCCTGATTTTGGCTAGAATGTACAATGACTCTTTCCAGTCTGGCCGATTGCCCGAAACTTTGTCCATTGCCTCTATATCCTTGCTTCTCAAGAAAGACAAAGATCCTACTTCATGTGGCAGTTACAGACCAATCTCACTGTTAAGGGTGGACTGTAAGATACTGACCAAAATACTGGCTATCCGCCTCCAAGGTGTACTGCCAGATATAATTTTGTGGGACCAAACAGGCTTTATGGTGGGGAGACATTATTTTTTTAACACAAGGAGGTTTCTCAATATAATTTTCTCTCCTTCCTCTAACATCCCGGAAGTCATACTGACACTTGACGCAGAGAAGGCCTTCGATAGGGTTGAGTGGGGTTACTTATTTTTTATTCTTGATAAATTTGGTTTTGATTCCCAATTTATTTCCTGGATTAAACTCCTATATACCTCTCCATCTGCCTCTGTATACACTAATGGCATTTGATCTCCCCCTTTCTCTCTCCAACGTGGTACGCGCCAGGGCTGTCCTCTTTCGCCGCTGTTGTTCAATATAGCTATTGAACCTCTCGCTATCTGGCTCAGAAGCCATGATAGGTTTGAGGGCTTCACGCGTCACGGCATGGTTCATAAATTGTCTCTCTACGCTGATGACCTTCTTCTTCTGATCTCGAACCCTTTATCCTCTCTCCCCCCCATATTTTAATTAAAAGTTAATTTAAGTTGGTCAGAGTACTCTTGTGTGAATGTAGCCTATCACATAAAGCATGTTTTGACAGTTGATATATAACTGAAATGGGCCTTTCAGCCCGCCCCATGTAATTCTGGCATACAAGTGAGACAAGATCTCATAAGGAGGAGATTCATGGAAACATAATAAACAACACGTGAAAACCTATGTGAGCAATTCGTATTTTCTTATGGTTTCAAAATTATTTTTTAAATCAAACTTTGCTCTGGCAAGATGTAGCTTCTCCGTCTCTATGAGCAGCTTCTCCCTCTCCACCTGCAGGAGCTGCTCTTGGACATGCCTCAGCATTTTGATCGCGTGTAAAAGCTATCCTCCATTTTTAGTTAACAGTTAAAAACGTTGCAGTCACGCGAGTGATCTTACGTTCAAAATCTAAGAACATCTCAAGTGAGAAAACTAAGAAGTTCCTAAGACATACGACAATTCTTGAGAAAAAATGGTGAATAGCGTTTAAGAACATTCTTAGGAACATCCTATTTTTTTCTTAAGAATTTACTCGTGTTTTATCTTAAGAGCACTTTTGTGAATCCGGCTCCTGCTCCCTAAAAACTTTCAGCCACTAGTGTGCATCAATAAATATTTTTTCACTGATCTTGATAAGCAGTTGAATGCGTTCATCTGGAACAACAACCCTGCGTGTATTAGAAGGTTGTGTCTCCAACTCCCTAAATCAGAATGGGGCCTGGCGTTCCCCAACTTTCGCCACTATTTCTGGGCCTCTAACATTAACCAACTCCTCTATTGGACTAACTGTAAACTTTCAGGCCCCTGCCCACCTTGGGTACATATAGAGTTGTCAATTTCTGCTCTTTACACTCTATAATCTGCTCTCAGCTCCCTGTAGCGACCCATAAAAATTTGAGTAACCCAATTGTTACTAGCACCATAAGCATTTGGCTCCAATTCAGGAAACAGCACGGGTTACATAGAGCTTCGGTTCATGCCCCAATTTCAAACAATCACCTATTCTCCCCATCATGTACTGTTCCGGCTTTCCGTGTTTGGTTGAACAGTGGTCTCGCGACGTTTGATGACGTGGAGACTTTTCATCCTTTGAGTCCCTGTCAGTCAAATTCAACCTGCCCAACAGTCATCTGTTCCATTTTTCCAAGTCAGGCAATTTCCCCATTTCACCGATTGATACATTTCTCACACTCGACCCTGATCAAAAGCGCTTGGTTTCAGTTCTCTATGGCCAGATTTGTTCCCTGAGTCCGGCCCTATGGTACCTCTTAAGGAGCTCTGGGAACATTTCTGATGATCAATGAAGTGACGTTCTCAACCTAGTCCATACATCATTTATCTGTGCTAGACATGGCCTACTCCAGTGCAAGGTGCTCCACAGAACTCACTTTACCAACGCTAAGCTGGCTAAAATATTCCCGGATCGGAGTGATGCCTGTAACAGATGCAATCAATCCCCAGCTGATCATCTACACATGTTCTGAGTTGCCCGGACCTGGAAAAATTTTGGTCCGACATATTTGGAACCATTGAACAGGCCTTTAACACAAAGATAGACCCTAATCCTAAGGCTGCATTGTTCGGCTTCCCCCCATCTGAGAATATGCCCACTACTATACGCCGTGTCATTGCCTTCACCCCTCTACTAGCTAGACGTTGTATTATCTTCAAATGGATATATGCTTTCCCACCAACACATAATCATTGGATACAGGATGTCTTACAATGCCTTCAGATGGAGAAGTTAAGATTCTCATTAAAAGGATCTCTGAAATCCTTCCGTACTTCCTGGGACCCACTATAAGTCCTTATAAAATAACTCCCTATCACTCCCTACGCTGAGTCGCAGGTAGCTCCCTGAAAGGAAAATAAAATAAAAGTGACCATTCATATTACTGCCCTTCCACCATGACCCTTTGTCTTTTAACCTAGACTACTCCACTATATTTCCTTTTCCCTCTTACTGAAACCTTTTTTTTTTCCTTTTTTATCAGCAGGACCACAATGTCTACTATTATTTTCTTCCCTTATACCGGATTCTTACAGACTGTTTTTGCTTAACTTGACTTTATTCTTTTAATTTATAATTTTTTTTCAAATGTTATATTTGTTTCACTTATGATTTCATCTGACTTATTTGGTTATTTTATTATCTGTGGCCTAACCATACCTGTGGGTGGGGGGTTGAGGGGTTAAACATTTAAAATACAACCGTAGACAAGGACTCTCTACGGACCGTGAAGTGATTATGGAGCATAACATCTTTTTTGTTTTTTTTCAAAATGTGTTTATTGTATTATTATTAAGTTTTTCTCAAGACACAAACAACCCACAATAAAAAACACAACCACTAACTGCAAAATAAAGGAAAGGGAGAAGAGAAAAAAACCAAAAACAAAATGATGGCACACACATTGGTACAGAGGTTAAAGGGTGATATGGCTTACCTATGCCCTCTGGCTTTATGGAGGGGTAGTATCACTTTAGGGCATTGAGAAATTATGGGCCCTTAACAAAGTCCAAAAAGGAAGTATTTTCCTTTCATTGAATATGTTATTTTCTCCATTGATATAACTTGAACAATGTCCTCTAGCCAGCATTTTGTAGTTGGTCTTTGTGTAGATTTCCAACATTTTGCAATTGTCTAAGAATATTAATAACATCTCTCCAAAATTCTTGTAATTTTGTACAGGACCATAAACAATGGAAAAGAGTCCCTGTATGTGCATCACATTTAAATCATACATCAGGAATATTACCATTGAAATGATTCAGGACTACAGGAGTGATATATAGCCTCATAACCCACTTATAGTGTAAGAGTCTGAGAGCTGAATTGTATGTTTGTGCCTGAGAAATGTTACAAATGGTTAGCCATTCAGGCTCAGTTAAGTCTTCCTCTAGGTCAGCACACCAGGCAAGTCTCATGTCATCAGATGACTCCTGTGACCCTGACATTAGAGTCCTATAGAGAATAGAGAGACAAGTCTTCTCTGGGGGTTAGGGCAAGCTACCACCTTTTCTATTGCTGACAGATCAGGCAAGGTGAGGTTTTTTTGAGTCTTATAAAGGAAGTCTCTAATTTGAAGGTACTTGAAAAAGTGTTTAACTGATAGATCAAAGTTCTGTCTGATATCTTCAAAAGACATAAGAACACCTTCATGAAAAATATCTGATATTTTCCAAATACCTTTGTCTGCCCAAAGTTTGAATCCTCTGTCTTTTTCCCCTGGAGGGAAATTGTTGTTTCCCCAAATGGGTGTGAACTGGGACATTTTAAGGGAAACATTGAGGTATTTATGAACTTCATGCCATACACGGATAGTATTTGAAACAAACGGATTGCCTGTGGCTTCCCGTAGTTTTGCCAGATCACCAGAGTAAAGATACAAATGTAGAGGTAGGTGAGAAGTTTCTCTTTCAATATGCACCCAAGAGAGGAATGAAGTAGATCTAAACCAAAAAGAGGTTGTCCACAGTTGGCTTGCCCAGTAATACCATTTGAGGTTGGGGAGTTTCAGCCCACCCCTGTTATAAGATAAGTAAAGTAGGGAGAGATGCAGTCTCGCTCGTCTGCATATTTGAAAAGAAGTTAGTTGGTGGTGGTAACGGTAAGCATTGGAATAGCAGTGACGTGTGGTGAGGGGAGGCAGGTGAGGCCGTGCCTCACCTGTCATCATGAAAAGTAAAATGAAGAAATAAATGTAATGATCATATTTATCCAGTTGTTTGTATTATAAAGTTATTTTCCTTTTAATTTCACCAGTTTTACATTATTTTGATCCAAAATCGCTGAATTTTCATATTCACGTTCAAACACTGAGAACGGCTGCTCGGTGAGGCACCAACCTGCTGACATGCTATACATATACCCTCACAGTATATAAACTGTGAGGGATTTAGAAATCAAGAAATAATCTATGCAGGACTGTGTGTGGCGTGTGATGGAGTGGCAAGAGTATATTCTCGAGTATTGGGGATTTTTGATTCTCCAGATATCACATAGGTGCAGTTCTGACACAAAGTGAATTATCGCCCTGCGGGAATTAGAATGGGAGGTGTCATTTCTGGTAGACCGGTCTAAAAGTAGATTAGGGGCACAATTAAAATCTGCCCCCATTATTATTTCACCTCTGAAGGAGGAAACCATCATAACGTCCCCTTCTTAAACTCATGGCCTAAGTCATATTTTGGAGAAAATGTTTTTTTTGCCTAAATCATCTCTTATTGATGCTGGCCACCTCTGGTAAAATCGCCTAAATCCTTATTGAAAATATAGTGCTGTTCCTACCCTGGTAGTATAATGGCCTATGTCAAGAGTGTGACTTAGGCCATATATCAAATAAATAAATGCTATAAATGTTGTGTAGTTATTTAGTCTTTTACTTTCACAACTTAAAGTTACTGTAGCTACCGACGCTACCGATGCTTCAAAAGTCACAGTAACAATTAATGCATAATTATGAATTAGGAAATGTAAATTTTGCGTTTGTCTGTTTTAATTCTTAAAGGTCACCTATTATGCTAAACAATTGTTTGGCTTATGTTACCGTTAGCCAATCACCAACTAAGGCGAGACCCCCCCCCCCCCCCCCCCCCCCCCCCTTATCCACTGAATCTCCTCCTAGGGCACCATTGTGTTGTTTTTAACCAAATATCTCTCAGAGGGGCGTGGGGAGTGGCTCCTTATTTTCATCTAAAGTAACAGACAGAGAATTAGCACTTTTGAAACTGTGCTGAAACAGAGGGGTTATGGGATGCTGCAATGAGTGATCTGTTTGGTATTTGGAGCCAAACACAGAGGCATGTTTTGTATATCTGAGACCTATAATATATTGATGAAAAACAGTATAATAGGGGACCTTGAAAATGTGATTATTGTCTCCTTTTTCCACGTTTTATTTCCATCTTATTTCGAAAGATTAAATGTTTTTTTTAAATGAATGTGGCTAAATAATATTCTTGGTATAGCTTTAATGTTTAATACAAGGGACCATTGGGCAATTACAAACATTTTTTTCATAATGATCACACAATCGTGACCGTATATCTATTCCTTTTTGGTAGGAGATGCACTTGACTTTTCGGAGACCGATCCGGAGTCATCCAATGAAAATAAGACCGTCGTTAAAGAGGTGGAGCAGCATGTACCAGGTCAAGACCCTGTATCAGATGGAACAGACAATAACTTAAACACTCTCATTGAAGAAGACAGTGTTGCTGAAGATTCCAAGTAGACCTCCACACCATGAAGAAGACACAGATGATGATGATGATGTGATCATAGACCCAAACTACAATCCATCTTCTGATGAGTCCTCTGTCCCTGAAAATGAAGACAGTCTGGCAGCAACTTCAGAACATCATGGTCCTCATCTAGAGGATATGTATGAGGATGTGTATGAAAACAGTATGGTCAAAAGGAAACAACATAAATACCTCAGCCCAGAAACATGGAAGCAAAATGAATCCAAGAAGAAACGTCTCAAAGGAATGGCATACAAGGCCAAATGTGGCAAAGAAATAGCTGCAAACGCTATGGGTCCTCCCTGCAATTCGAAGTTCTGTTAACGAGTCACGACTCGAGACTGTCAATCCATTACAGAAGAGCAGAGGCAGTGGATATTTCAGAAAGTTTGGTCAATGAACAACTGGGAAGAACACCGGTTATACGTCAGCACTTTGGTCACAAAGGTTGCCATGAAGCAAAAGAAAGTTGGTGAGGGATCCAGGCGTAGTTCATAATTATCCTACCAACTGAAACTTCAGGATGGACGAATCTTAAAGTGTGCAAAGTTCTTTTTTCTTCTACACTTGGTATCCCTGAAAGAACCATTACACACTGGCTGAACAAAGACACCATTGATCATGACGAACAAGTGGCAGACCCGCCAACTACGTCTGGACCTAAGAGTGGCAAAAATGCAAAGCTGGAAACTGCTGACATGGCAACCTGACAGAGATTTCCTTAAGGACTGGTTGAAGGATCTGCCAACTGTTGATTCGCACTACGGCAGAAGCACAGCAACATTCAAAGACAAGAAGTTCCTTCAACCAGGCACAACCATCTCCCAATTACATCGGGAATATCAACAGGCAGCTGCAACTGCTGAGGTGAAAGCAGTTGGGATCCAGCATTTCACACATGTGTTCCATGATGGAAAGTATTCCATTTTCATTCCACGAAAAGATCAGTGTGATGTTTGTGAGGCACATGTGAACCAGAAGGAGGAGGCGAGGCAAGAGAAATCCCGCAACAAGGATTCTGCAAACAATGAGAAGTCTGTTTGGACAATGGATTTGCAAGCCGTGCTGCTGTGTCCAAAAACCCAAGCCAGCAGCCGGTATTATAAAACAAAGCTGCAGCTCCATAACTTTACCCTCTTTGACTTGAAATCAAAAGAAGGGTACTGCTGTATTTGGATGAGTCGGAGGGCGACCTCATTTGCACACCTTCAATATCGCCATTTTGAAGGTGTGATCAAAGACAATCCAGAAATCAAGGCGATAGTAGTGTGAAGCGATGGTTTCGGTTATCAGAACCGTAATGCAAATGTGGCGAATGCCTTTTCCGATCTTGCCAGGAAATACAGGGTACTAATAACACAGAAGTACCTTGTTGCAGGTCACACACAAATGGAATGTGACAGCATGCAAAGTACCATTGAACGCAAAATGATAACGGATATCATCATCCCGAGAGACTTCATGATCATACTCCAGATTACAAGAATAAGACCCTCACCCTACCATGTGAAGATGGTCAAGCATGATGAGTTCCTGCAAATGAATGGCTCTCACTTCTTAAGCATCAGACCAGGCAAAAAATGTGGAGATCCAACTGTACATTATTTGCGGGCTCTTCAGTTTAGCAGAGATGGCAAAGTCCATTACAAGCTATCCTTCTCGGAGAACTCTGCGTGGGAAGCACTGCCAGAGGTTTCAGGTGTCAAATAGGGCAATACCATGGATTAGAATGTTTCCACACACTCTGCCAATCAAGGAGAGGAAGTTTCAGGACCTTCAGTCCATGAAAAATGTCATGCCCGTCGAGTGTCATCAGTTCTTTGCCTCCTCAGCATTTGATATACTTGCCTTTAGTTTTATTTAGCTAAGAATAAGTTGTAATGTTGCAATTTTTGAGTTTGATATATGAATTAAAGGGCCAACCAGGGCCAAACTGCCCTCTGTTTTCTGAGTCTCTGTGTGCTCCTCTAGCATTTTAAACTGTTTGTGGCTGACCCAGCCCCATGATTTCTCACAGTAGTGCAGAAAAGAGAAGTGCACTGTTTTGCCTAAGTCACTTACTCCAGAAGTAATAAGGCCTGTCAGGTTTCAAATTGCTTAAGTCACAACAACATGTTCGTAAATTGGCCTAAGTAATCTAATCCTCTTATTTCACACAGTTGACAGACAATGTTATTTCCAGAGGTGGGACCAAGTCATTGTTTAGCAAGTCACAAGTTAGTCTCAAGTCTTTGCTTTCAAGTCCGGAGTCAAGACAAGCAAGTCCAGAGTCAAGTCCCAAGTCAAGACCGACAAGTCTCAAGTCAAGTCCCAAGTCCTACCGTTTGAGTTTCAAGTCCTTTTAACAACGGAGAAATAATATTTACACAAATCATGTATGCTTTTAAGATCTGTATATATTTATCAAACCAAGAACATTGTTCAAACACATTTGAAATAAACAAAGGCAAATGTAATTTCCACAGAAAGTGCTGACATTGTATTTCCATTGCTTATTGCACTATAACTGTCTCAAAAGATCCTCATTTTTGCAAAACACTCTTCACCTTAAAACTTAAATCTGGCCTTGAAGTAAAAAACATGTCTTCACCCTCAAACAGGTATTTGGAGGATCACAAAAACAGTTGAATGTAACTTTTCCAAATGTGTTACCACTTTATACAAAACATTTCAGTCTTTTTTCAAAACCTAAGTGTAACCTTAACCTTTTCAAACATGTCACCACTTTATACAAGATATCTTCACTCCCCAAAAAGTGTGTGTGTGTGTGTGTGTGTGTGTGTGTGTGTGTGTGTGTGTGTGTGTGTGTGTGTGTGTGTGTGTGTGTGTGTGGATGGGGACTAGATGTGAAGTCTCATGAACATGACAATGAATAGAGTTGCGTTTGCTATGTCAGGGCCCTATGCTGCATTGCATTTGCAAAGGATCAAATTGGCCAAAAGTCTGTCAGTCATTTGTGCACGATGGGGACGTAGTATGATGCCACCATGGCTGAAAACTCGCTCCACTGGAGCACTAGAGGCAGGCACTGCCAAGACTCTGGTGGCCACCCGGAAGAGTGAAGGAAGAGACTTCATGTTCAGTGCCCAGAACAAAAGGGCGTTCTGTCCTTCGGCTGTGTCTAGGTAGTGACTTAGCTGTAGTGCTGGAGTGGTCCCAACATCCTTCTTCTGCCTCCTATGGTATGCAGCAAACAGCCCTTCTCCTTGTCCAAGGTCCTCTTGCTCTTCTTCATCAACCAGAGGCACAGGTTGCTCAGTCTCTGCAGCATCTTGCAGGATCAATTCTGGAAAAACATTTAACAACAGCAGACACAAAAGAGCCCTTATTACCATTGGTGTTGGTGATACAGTGTTAGACTGAAAAATGCAATTACTGATGCTGTCAATAAGATCAGACTACGAGAAAGAAAGTTGCATTGAAGTCAATAATATTTACCTTTAACTTGTTGAGCCACCTCTGCCTTGATGTCACGATTGACCAGTACATGGTGCTCCACCCACAGCAGAGAAAAGGCTGGATCCAAGGCGGCTGCTTTGAGGTAGACTGGGTCTGAAAAGGGGGCAGTGATCCCATCTTGAGTCCTGGCCATTTTCACGTTAATGATGATCCCAAGAAATCTTTTGCTCAGGGATGCCTGGAGACTTCCGACCAGGCCGCTCAGGAAACGAACTTCAGGCTTCAGCTGCTCAAGGGGATGATTGAGGGACAAGACGGATGGAACAACTGCACTGATTATGACGACCTTTTCTCCCTGTGTCAAATCAGTTGCTTCTCCAAACGGCTTCAAGATGTCCACCTACTCCTTCAACAGATTCCACTCTCGTGGTGTGAATGACAACTCCTTATGCCCAGCCTTTTCTAGAATGGCACAGAGCTTTAGATGATCACCCTGGAGAACTGCCTTTACTTGCCTCAGTGTTGAGTTCCATCTTGTGTTGACTGCAGCAGGGACGCCTTTCTGTTCCCCAAATTCACTATCAAACACATCTTTGAATGTTGTGCTTGTGTGCAGCAATGAGCTAAGTTTTGATAACTTGGAACGAGAAGGATATGCCACTTTTGTTTCTTTCAAACCGTCTCCCACCACCAGCTGAAGAGTATGCGCAAAACACTGCAGGCGCTGTTTCTTTGCCATAGCAGCATCTACCGTTTGCTGTTCTTCCAGGGTTAAGTCACACCAGAGATCAGGGTCATCAAGATGATCTCTGTCATCATCCTCTTGTTCACTGGGGAAGCACACAGTGAATGCCTTTCGCATGTTAGCAGCATTGTCACTAATAATTTAGTCCAATTTATCTTTGATGTTGTATTCATCGCATATTGACTCAAATTGGTCACAGATTCGTTCAGCTGTGAGCCTTTGAAGCGATTGCAGGCCAAGAGATTTGTATTTAGCTGTATCCTCTCTTTAGCTGTCTCTTTCTCTATCCAGTGGACAGTGACAGCAAGGAATCCCCTCATCTTTCGGTCAGACCGAATGTCCACAGTGACTGAAACATGCTCAGTGTTGCTCAATTGAGTTTTTAATCTTGAACGTCTCTCCCCAGCAAGGCTCTCTGTTTTTGATGTCAACGTTCTGCGAAACACTGGGCTGTACTTACTGTCAATTACTGTCAGAAAGTGCCGAAAACTCTTGGGTTCCACAATAGACAGGGAAAGGTTGCAATCAATAATCAAATCGGACAGTATTGTGTTGGTGATAGCCTTCTGCTGTGGATGACTCATGCTGTAATGCGCTACACGACTGTCCAAGAACTGTGAGATTGAAGGCTGTTGTGGTTCATCTATGATGCTTCTACTCATCTGGTATTCTTCAAATCTGTAACAGGTAAGCATATGAAACAGATGTTAGAAAGTCCCACATATATTGCATTTGAAACTATCTCCTCATATATCAATGCTAACACTGTGTTAATATTTATTTCTGTATTATTATGAATTGTATTGTATACTGTAAGATTGTGTTTGTTTTAACATTACATTGATAAAATACATTTCCATTTTCAGTGTACACTTACTATATTAATTTATATTGTTCCTGCTTTACCTTGCCATCAAGCAGCCCTTTCCGACAGGAAACTGAAGTCTGCTTGTTAATTCACTCTCTCCAGCACACCTGACTCCATTGGCAAAAACAGCAATTTTACCTGCATCACACAGAAATTGCTGGTCTACTGCTGGCTCAATGATTAAGTTTAATTGTGTTATTCTATGTCTTCGTTGATAGTTCAGCTTTATTGTGATTTACCTAAATTACATAAACGACCTGAATGAGGCAGCAGTAGAACAGCAACTCCTTTGTGCTGCAAAGTAAAATAGCCATTGTTGTCAATGGAATCTGGTGTGCTTGAGAGAGTGAGATATACTTAGTTTTCCTATCGGAAAAAATCGTCTGGCAGCAAGCTCAAATGGTACACATATTTATAATATAAAGTACATTAAACTGACCTTAATTTGATTAGGCTTGCTTTAGTTTTGCTGCTGGCAGCAGTCTACTGAGTATGATCCACTGACTAGCTGCTAAGTAGCCTACATCCAATCTCACTTCAAAAAATCCCAAACTATCCTTTTACGATATGAGTTGAATATGAATATGAATATGAATATGTGCAACTCACCGACCACTCGGTGAGTTGCACATCTTTGAAAACGAACGTTTAAGGTTGATTTAAGGACCACTTTATGAATGCCCGTACATGAAGCATGGGGGACCAATCGTTAAAATGTCGGTGTCCAACACACTATTTCATCCTAGAAAACCAGAAATGGGGCTCAAAGTGCAAAATAGTGAACTTATATTCAACTCGTATCGTAAAAGGATAGTTTGGGATTGTTGAAGCGAGATTGTACTGGTTAGTGGTGATGCTCCAAAACGAGTGTCTTAGTGAAATACAGTTTCTGTCGTGTTTAATTTGTAATTTTGTATTCCAAATATCAAGCGGAAGTTAATAGCCTACTCTGTGAGGTATCTGAAAACATAGTTCCACAATAGCAAATAACAGGATGGAAACCAAATATTTCGCCGATATATTTTTTTTAAACAACTACAAACACCACTTACCACTCGGTGAGTTGCTCAGCTTTGAAAACGAATGTTTAGGGTTGTTTTAAGGACAATGTTATGAGTTCCAGTTCAAGTTACTTTATTTATACCCAGAGGTAGATTTTGTTTGCAGTAGTAGAGTCCTCATACACACATATGGGAAAGGGATAAAATATGCACATATCACACATCATTCAAGAGGCACATATCACACATCATTCAACTACAAATACAATAATAAATAAAAACACCTGTGCAAAATATATCTATGACTTATTCCTCAGTGTAATGGCTGCAGGGACAAAACTGTGTTTGTGTCTATTTGTTCTGCACCTAGGGATTAAAAACCTACACCCAGAAGGGAGAAGCTGAAACTCTGTGTGTAGTGGATGGGAACTATCGTTTAAAATTGAACCAGTTATGCGCTGTAACTGTTTTCTGTAAAGGGTCTCCACGTTGAGCTGTGGCTCACCGATCAGCCTGCTAGACCACTTCACTATTTGATTGAGTGAGTTTTTATTTTTTAAGGGGAGGTTTCCAAACCAGGCTGCTAGTGCAAATGATAAGACTGATTCAATAAAAGCATGGTAAAAGAGGGTCATGATGGATTTGTCAATGTGGAAACGGCTCAGTTTCCTCAAACAGAACAGGCGCTGATGCCCCTTCTTACACACAGCCTCACAGTTTGCTTGAAAAGTGAGTTTTGAGTCTATTATCGTCCCCAGGTATTTATAAGACTGCACACATTGAATAGTTTGATCTTTGATTGATGTGATTTCTTGTGTCCGGATTGTTTTTCTAAAATCAATGAGCATGTCCTTTGTTTTGGCTATATTTAGTTGAAGGTGGGACGCCTCACACCATTCAACAAAGTCTCTGATGACTGGACCATGACCCGTTTCACTGTCTTGGAGCAGGCTAACAATTACTGAGTCATCTGCATATTTAATTATGGTTCTGTTGTCCCACCTGCTCTGGCACATATTCGTGTACAGGATGTAAAGCAGAGGTGAGAGTATGCATCCTTGTGGGGAGCCAGTGGACGAGCAGACTTTGTCAGAGAGACTGCCATTTACTCTCACTCTTTGCGTTCTGTTTGTTAAAAAGTTAAGGATCCAGCCTACCAGGTTATTGCTCAGGTCAAACTGTTCTAGCAGCCTTGTGGTTAAAATATGGGGTTGGATTGTGTTAAAAGCAGAGGAAAAGTCAACAAATAAAAGTCTGGCATGGGAACCACTATTATCCAAATGCTTAAAAAGTAAATTAAATAAAGTGACTGCGGCATCTTCCACGCCCCTACGGGGTCTATAAGCAAACTGCTGAGGGTCAAGTGAATGCTCCGTTTTCCTTAATATTTCAGACCTCACCAATTTCTCAAAAGTTTTCATTACAATTGATGTGAGTGCCACTGGTCTAAAGTCATTGAGGGTTTTGGGGGTGTTGGACTTGGGAACAGGGACAATCACAGCACCCTTCCAGACCTCAGGTACTAATTGTGCCTCTAAAGATTTGTTAAAAATATAATGGAAAGGAGGACTCAATTGTTTTGCACAGGTTTTGAGTATGCGCCCACAGATGTTGTCTGGACCATGACTTTTGTTAACTCTTATGGAGAGGAAGGCTTTGAGCACTTCTTTTTATCCTATGTTAAAGTGTTCAGCGTCTATGAGCTGGTCACTCAAATTGTAGATGTCATTGCTAAAATCAAAAGTATTAAAACGATTGTAAAATTGGTTAAGAGAGCTGGCTAGCTCGGTGTCTGAGCTGAAACCATCTAGGGTGACTGGACTGCTGGTCTTTAAATTCTGGAGGCCTGCTATGGTTTTCATACTGTCCCAGGCTGATCCAAGTTTGTTTGTTGCCATCTTGGCCTCCAGTTTATTTTTACAGTCTCGTTTTGCTTTAAGAATTTCTACTTTTCGATCCCTCTTTGCTGTTTGTAGTTCAGTAATGTCACCTTGCTTAAAGCAAGACTTTTTTTTCTCTAAGCTATCCTTGACAGTTCTAGTTATCCATGGTTTGTTGTTAGGATAGATTTTTGCCCGTTTGCATGTGTAACCCGCTGCCTCTGGCGCGTCCGCTGCCAGACCCTCTTCACCTCCCCTGGACTCTGCGTTGTGTTTATTAATTGTTGTTTATTTGTCGAGGAGCGAGCGGAGGGAAGGAGACACCGGACACAGGAGTTCGGATTGTGGCTGAGACCCTTTTTTTATTCTTTGTTCCACCAGACTTCATGGACACCTTCCAGAACACAGGCAGATACACTCTCAATAAATCTTCTTAAACAATAATCAACTTAAAAAAAAACAACAACAACATATATCA
This sequence comes from Eleginops maclovinus, assembly GCF_036324505.1. Lineage (NCBI taxonomy): Eukaryota > Metazoa > Chordata > Actinopteri > Perciformes > Eleginopidae > Eleginops > Eleginops maclovinus. The sequence goes on along the minus strand of NC_086368.1, from coordinate 4,462,656 downwards.
CAAAATAAAAAATAAACATCACTGTTAAACCGCCAACACAAGACACACATTCCCGCCCTGCTCACACAGGCCCCAGTAGCATGCTAGCCACCCACTCACCACACGATTAAGACGTCAAACAGTCAAACACAATGTTAATAACAACAGCGGACTTTAGTCGGACATGTGACTGAACAATAAACGTGAGCAAACCAACAAAAAAAGGAATCGGTTCTAACATAACATTTGATAATGCGGGACGCTATGACCACGCTTACCTTCCAGAACACAGGCAGATACACTAAAAAAAACATGGCGTCCCTCCCGGAGCAAACCTCAGAAACTTGCGTCAACAGCGCCACAGTGCCACCCTGTGGCGCAAACAGGTCACTACCTTACATCCGCCCCTTCTTTAATTGATGGCGTCCCAGCCATCAGATGAAACCAAACATGTAAATATAAACAGAACAAAGACCACCCACTTAACGTGTGGCGCTCAAACAATGAAAAATTCATTAGAGGTAATACATGTGTGGTGAATAAATGATTGGGTTGTGTCATGACTGCGTATGTAACTACCACTCAGATACTCAGTACTACAACTGCTGTGTTACACGTGGCCTGCTGCTCGTCTTGCTTTAACCCTCTGCCACAACTTCCATCCTCTTCTGATCTTCTCCTGGTCACCCTCTGACTTTATGACTTGGGCCTCACAGCTTAGTTTCTGTGGGAGACGTCGATTCCTTGGTGGGTTTCTCCTAGGGAAACTGGGACCCTGAGGGGTGTTGTCACCAACTACAGCTCCACTTGTCTCCCCTCCACTCATTTGTCCTGCATCCATGTCCATGTTCTCTGTGCTTGTGTGCTCATCCTGTCTGTTTGTTCTCCCAGCTCGTGTTCTCCCCACATTTTCCTCTGCATCCTCCGTCATCCAGTCCTCAGCTGTATCCGACTCAGTGCCGGCCTCTCTCACATCCAAAGCCTCCTCTCCCACTGCTCCTCCGCCCTGCTCAACTGGGAGAAACATACATTGTGTCAGGAGGTTCTGGTGAATCACTCTTTCTGTCCCTCCATTCTCTGGTTGCACCACATACACAGGGATGCCAGGTTGCTTTTTCACCACAATGTATGGACGAGACTCCCACCTGTCTCCCAGTTTCTGCCGCCCCTCCACATGACATACTTTGACCAAAACTCTATCCCCTGGACTGAAGACTTGACTCTTTGCTTTTCTGTCATAGTACTTCTTCTGCTGCTCCTTAGCCTGCCGCGACATCTGGTTGGCCTGAGCGTAAGCCTGTGACAGACAGTCGTGGAGAGTTTGGACATAATCACTGTACCCACCTGGCTCATTCTTGGTGGGGAGCCCAAAAATCAGGTCAACTGGGAGTCTGGGATGTCTACCGAACATCAGGTAATGTGGTGTAAACCCAGTCGAGTCATGCCGTGTGCAGTTGTATGCATGTGTCATAGCATCCAAATGCTCATGCCAGCGGGGCTTCAAGTGAGGCTCTAACGTCCCCAGCATGTTTAACAGGGTCCTATTGAACCTTTCCGTGGTCCCGTTACCCTGGGGGTGGTATGGTGTGGTGTGTGTCTTAGTGATGCCAGTACACTTGCACAGCTCTTTCACAACAGCACTTTCAAAATTGCGCCCTTGGTCTGCATGCAATTTTGCTGGGAAGCCAAACCTGCAGAAATAGTTTCTCCATAGCACCTTAGCAACTGTGCGTGCTTTTTGATCTTTGGTGGGGTAGGCTTGTGCATAGCGGGAGAAGTGGTCTGTCACAATTAGCACATTTTCAATACCACCTTTGGATTTCTCCAGGGTCAAAAAGTCCACACAAACAAGCTCCATCGGTGTGCTACTGTGGATGCTGACCAGGGGAGCTCTGAGATTTGCAGTAGGAGTCTTTCTGAGACAGCATCTCTCACACTGTTCACACCACGCCTTGATTTCCTGGAACATTCTTGGCCAGTAAAATCTTTCTCTTATCATCTGCAATGTCCTCTCAAATCCCAAGTGCCCTGAGTCATCATGAAGAGCAGTCTTGACTGCTGTGCGGAGATTCTCTGGGAGCAGAAGCTGCTCCACTGCCCCTCTCTGACAGTCTTGAATGCAGCGGTACATGATTCCATCCTTTACCGTTAGCCTCCTCCACTCCTTTAAGAGAAGGCACACTTGCTCACCCCCTCCGACCCTCTCGCTGCGGCATGGTTTTTGGTTCCGGCTCCTGAAGTGCAAGACTGGGCCAATCACAGGGTCTCCCTTCTGCGCTGTGCGGATCTCCTGCCTTGTCATGGCAGGGAGTGACTCTGTCCCCACGTCCCCATAGGGCTCACTTGCTTCTGGGAGTTGGCTGGGTACAGGCTCTGTGGAGGCAGCAGCACCCTCACCTGGAGGGCTTTCTGGTTCTGGCATGGTTTGTGTCTCCCACTGCTCGCTGGTCACCCGCTGGGGGCAAGTTTGTAGGACCTGGGTTACTTCCTGAGTGGACAAACGAGAGAGAGCATCGGCATTTGAGTTACTCTGCCCCCGTCTGTATTGGATGTCGAAGTCGAATGCAGACAGCCGCGACACCCACCGCTGGCCCGTAGCATCCAGCTTCGCTGAGGTCATCACATACTTAAGGGGGTTGTTGTCTGTCTGAACAGAGAACTTGCGTCCGTAGAGATGGTCATAGAACTTATCTGTCACCGCCCACTTTAGAGCGAGGAACTCGAGTTTGTGTGCAGGATACCTCGTCTCTGCCGGGCTCAAACCTCTGCTGGCGTAGGCTATGACCCTCTCAGCTCCATCCTGCACCTGTGCCAAAACAGCGCCAAGCCCACCCCCAGAGGCGTCAGTCTGAAGGAGAAACGGCAGGCTGTAGTCTGGGTAGCCCAGTACGGGAGCAGTCATCAGCTTTCTTTTTAGGGACTGAAATGCCTCCTCACACTCATTAGTCCACAGGAAGGGTGGGTCAGGATCCACACTTCTCTTTCCACCTCTCTTTTTCTTCCTGGGGTCACCAGAGGTGAGACGGTACAAGGGAGCAGCTAAGGCGGAGTAGCCCTGCACATACCGTCTGTAGTATCCAGCAAATCCCAAAAACTGCAACACTTCTCTCCGGTTGGTAGGCCGCGCCCACTCCTTGACCCTGCTGATCTTCTCCGGGTCTGTCCTGACGCCCTCTGCAGACACCAAGTGACCCAAATACTGCACCTCTTCCCTCACCAGCCAGCACTTGGAGGGCTTTAACTTCAAGCCATGCTCTCGAAGCCGATCAAACACCAGCTGCAATCTCTCCAGATGCTCATCAAAGGTTTTGGAGAATATAATGAGGTCATCGAGATAAATCAGGAGATGAGTGAAGTTGAGATCACCAAAGCAGCAGGTCATGAGTCTCTGGAAGGTGGACGGAGCGTTCTGTAGCCCAAACGGCATTCTGTTAGCCTCAAACAGCCCCATGGGAGTACTGAACGCCGTCTTGTGCCTGTCCTGCTCCGCTACTTCCACCTGCCAATAACCAGATGTGAGGTCGAGAGTGGAGAAGTACTTTGCTTGACCCAGAGCCTCCAGGGCCTCCTCTATCCGTGGCAGAGGGAAAGCGTCTCTTGTGCCGCAGGAGTTGAGCTTCCTATAATCGATGCACAGCCTCAGTGACCCATCTTTCTTAGTTACGATCACTACGGGTGATGCATATGGGCTCTTACTAGGCCGGATGACTCCTGCATCCACCATCTCACTCAACAATCGTCTGACATCCTGCCACTGGGAGGGGGGGATCTTGCGATATGGAAGCCGAAAGGGCTTAGAGTCAACCAGAGGGATTTCATGCTGCACAGTCTTTGTGTGGCCATAGTCTGTGGGATTCTGTGAGAACACACCTGCATTCTTCTCCACCAGCTCCCTAAGGAGGGAGCGCTGGTGTTCGTTCTCCACCGCCGCTTCACTAAGATCCACCGCACAGCCCGCCACCACCTGATCGAAGCTCAGACAGGCTCCATTGTCCCCTTCACTTTCCCCGTCCCCCTGCTTTTTATCAGGAAACTCCACAACATTGTCCACCAGGAAAGCATTGGCTAGTTGTGTATGCGGTTTGATTATAATAGCACGCTGGGACAGGTTCATTACTCTGACTGGGGCACAGCCTCTTTTCACATCAGCAAGCACTTTTGCAACCAAAAGATCTTGAGGGAGCTGCAGGGATGGGTGGCCTTCAATCAGGGCTGTGTAAGTCTTCCTCTGTGGGCCTGCTTTAATCTTGCACATTAAGTCCATCTCTTTCCCTCCAGGAATGCAGATCTTCCGGCCGGTGTACACAACAGGGCCCACTGTGTCATCGCCTTCACTCTGTTTGGTGTCTCCAACCTCCAGTAGAGCTGTGTACCACTCTGGATGGCTTTCTTTGACTTGGTGGAGAAACTGCTGGCCATAGGTTGCTTGGAGATGGCTTTTGACAGCACGAGTGACATTGGTCCCTACAAGCAGAGGGACTGTGGAGCGATATTCAGAATCTGGAACGACAAAAGCTGGTACAGTCTTGTACTCTTTTCCCATTACCTTCAATTCGATGCACAGGACACCTCGATGAAGCACTTTCTGGCCTCCAGCGCCTTCTATGGGTACTTTAGAGGACTGCAGCTTTTGCTCTCGAAGGATGGGGTGGTTACGCCAGTATGTGTCAGTAACAGTTGTTACTTGGGAGCCAGAGTCGATGAGGGCCCTGCACTTTATTCCATTGACTTCCACCTCTCCCTCGTTCCTGGGACCCACCAAGGGAGGGCCCTTTACTCCATCACTGGTCTCTTCTTTCTGCAATAGGGGACCTTGCTGCCCGCCCATGGTTTCCCCGGCTACCATGGGCTCTAGGCGTTTAAAGGCCGAGATGACCCAGGCGTGTTCACCTCTGCAGGGCTCACTGGTTGAGGTTGTTGAGCCCATGCTGGGTTGGGATTGGGAAAGACTTCTCTGCAGACACGGGCTATATGTCCCTGCTTCCCACACCGGTAGCATGTGACACTTGCACTGGGGATGGGATTCACTGGAGGTGGCTGGGGTCTTGGGGGAGGGATGGGGACTGGAGCAGTGATTCTTGCTTCAAGGTGAGACAACTTAGCCATGTGTTCCTGTTGACTCAGGGTTAACTTTCGGACCATCTCCGTCAGCTCTGATAACTCTGAGGCATGTTTTGTTCTCTCCGTCTTCACGAGTGCACTACTCTCAGATGCAACATGCACTTGTGCATATGTTTTCTTTGATTTGTGTTGTGACTGGAACTTTTTAGTTTCTCTTGCTAGATTTCGCAGTTCAACCTGCAGCTCTCTGAAGCTGAAGAGCCTGGGTTTCATTGGTACAATCCTTGCATATACCTCTTCATCATTAAGCCCTCTCAGAAACTGCCGGGTGAGTTTACTATCACGATCAGGAAAGGGCCTGCCTCCTCTTTGGTTCTCCTCCACAGCCCGCAATGTAGACTCCAGCACAATAGCATAAGAGCAGGCAGACTCCCCTGGCCGCTGGCTGCACTCATAGAAGTCGGCCAGTGGATCCAAGGAGCCCTGCGTGTCACCATACTCTGCTCTTAATTCCTCGAATGCCTTCTCTGGGGTCTGTTCATGGGGGGGAAGGTTCAGGACCAGTTTCCTGGCCTCACCACTCAAGTGTCGCACCACAGTAGAGAAGCGGAGATGTGTGGGCAACTCTATTGCCTCCAGAAGATACTGCATATCACGTGTCCAATCATCGACAAGTATCTTGCTATCCGCGTTACCTGTGAATACTTGGACATTCTTTACCTGATGAGTCTGCATGAACCCGCCATAGGTCATCTGTGAGACGCCAGGGTTAGCTGTGGTTATGGCAGGAGTCCTTGGAGGTGGGCCAGACGGGTATGAGTGCATGAGTGGGTTCGTGGGTTGAGGCTGGGGCATGGCATGTGAGAAAGCGCCAGGATACATGATGGCATGCGGGTTGACTGTCGGTGTCTGTAGTTGCACTGAGGCGGGGGCCTGAAGAGGAGCTGTGTGGCTAGAAGCTGCATTTACCATATTCAGAGGGCTGGGCATTGTTGTGTTTGGATCCCATGCACCGGTGGCAGGCGCCGGAATGGGGGATACAGGATCTTGAGGGTAGTGCACAGGGCCTGGTGCTGTATGCACCTGGGGGGCAGGAGTAGAGTGTGCATAGCCAGTGTAACCTTGAGAACCAGGTTTAAAGGGCTGGGTGAGGTGCTGAACGGCAGCTGGGTGTTTCACGGAGGGCTGTGGCACCATTTGCATTTCTGGTTGGGTGGGATGTGGGGGGCTGTGAAGAGGTAAGGAGGCTTGGGACCCATAGGGATCAGCTAGAGGTGGGTTAGCAGGGCCAGTAACCGTCTGCACTGCTGGCTGGGGCACAGGAGCATCCACTGAAGACATGACACTTGGCAAATTGTAATCTGACCGATTGGTCTGATGTCTTAGTCCTGCAGCTGGTGTGACGTCAAACCTGGGCAAGGGAGCCTGCATTGTAGGTTCAAAGCCTCGCCAGGTGGGTGCTTTGGCAGGATTAATCCAGTAAGGGGACAGCACTGGGGGTAGTGGGGTCAGCTGTGTGCTTACTTCAGGCCTTGGCGGGTGCCCGTGGGTGTGAGGGTCTCTTACGTGGTGCTGTGGGCTCACCATGCCAGGGTCCGCCATGGCCCCATCACTCAAAGGGTGGATTTGGGTTCCATGGTGGGGGCTTGTTGCAGGACCATGGGAGGATTTAATGTCTGAGGCCACAGCAGAGGTTGCCTCCAGCCTTAATGGGGAATCTGCATAGTCACTCCACATTTTGTCTCACTAGCTGGGGCTGAATCTGTATACTGCAAGGCTACCTCAGAATGTAAATGTTGTACGTGAGATTATTATGTCTTGTATGATAACGTGTCATGAAGTATGTGCAACACTATTATCAAATTTTAACACAACCTTGTACACAAACTTCTAAAATGTCAAGAATAGCAATTAACCACTAGCACTACCACTTCATAATATTGTTACTAAATGAAATTTCTTTCAAAGCATTTTTTTTTTTTTTTTTTTTTACACAAAAATCACACACTTTAATGTCCCACTCAATGTTTGGAAGGATACGCTGGTGAAGGTGGACGTTCTTCCACTGCACTCTCCAGAAGCAGGCATGCAACAGTAAGCAACTGTCCCTTATGCCCAGCCGTATTCTTCACACAGTTTATCAGGAAGAGCTGAAACTGGGCACACCGTCCGCTCACTGATGAAGATGCAGCCCGGGCATCCAGCGTTGTTTGGGATGTAGGGCGCTGTCCGTTTCAGTTGCTCTCAGTCTTTGGTCTCGGAGCGTCACAATCCGGGTCACGGCACCAAAGATGTAACCCGCTGCCTCTGGCGCGTCCGCTGCCAGACCCTCTTCACCTCCCCTGGACTCTGCGTTGTGTTTATTAATTGTTGTTTATTTGTCGAGGAGCGAGCGGAGGGAAGGAGACACCGGACACAGGAGTTCGGATTGTGGCTGAGACCTTTTTTTATTCTTTGTTCCACCAGACTTCATGGACACCTTCCAGAACACAGGCAGATACACTCTCAATAAATCTTCTTAAACAATAATCAACTTAAAAAAAAACAACAACAACATATATCACAAAATAAAAAATAAACATCACTGTTAAACCGCCAACACAAGACACACATTCCCGCCCTGCTCACACAGGCCCCAGTAGCATGCTAGCCACCCACTCACCACACGATTAAGACGTCAAACAGTCAAACACAATGTTAATAACAACAGCGGACTTTAGTCGGACATGTGACTGAACAATAAACGTGAGCAAACCAACAAAAAAAGGAATCGGTTCTAACATAACATTTGATAATGCGGGACGCTATGACCACGCTTACCTTCCAGAACACAGGCAGATACACTAAAAAAAACATGGCGTCCCTCCCGGAGCAAACCTCAGAAACTTGCGTCAACAGCGCCACAGTGCCACCCTGTGGCGCAAACAGGTCACTACCTTACACATGGAACAATCATGTCTCTACAAAAAGCAATATATGAGCATGTCACGTCAGCCAACTCATTTAGATCATCACCACAGGACTGTTTAAACATTTCCCAGTCTGTGCAGTCGAAACAGTCTTGTAAGCATAATACAGATTCATCATTAGGACAGTTTTGTATGTTGGCAACAGATGCACACAATTATGGTCCGCTGAACCCAGCGGTGGTAATGGCAGTGATTTGTAGGCGTCTTTTATAGATCCATAGCAGAGGTCCAGGGTTTTGTCCCGTCTGGTAGGACATGAGACATACTGGTAAAAGTTTGTCAGTGTTTTCTTGAGACATACATGGTTAAAGTCACCCAGTATGAAGTGTGGCGCCTCGGGTGAGAGTGATTGCATCTTCTGCACGGCATCGAAGATGGTGTTGGAAGCCGACGCAGCGTTCGCCCTTGGGTGAATTGAGACTATTGTTATGAAAAGTTGTGGAAACTCACGGGGCAGGTAAAATGGTCGTAGCGATACTGATACAAGTTCAACATCTGGTGTACAGAGAACGTACAGGTGTACGTTCTCTTACAGTCACAGAGATGCAGTATCGTTTGTTGAAATATAGACATACCCCGCCCCCTTGAGATTTCCGCGTTACCTCTGCCTCTCGGTCGAGTCGATAAGGTGTCCCGAACCCATCAATTGCGAAATCGGTGTCCTGATCTTTCTCCGTCAGCCAGGTTTCTGTGAAAGCCAGGACACAACAGTCCCTGAAGTCCTTCAGAAAGCGGACGTTTCCCTGGAGCTCATCCATTTTGTTCCTCAGGGACTGGACGTTCCCGATGATCATGGAGGGTAGAGGAATCCGAGAAAGCCGCTGTTTTCGGAAGCGTTGCCTGACGCCTCCCCGCTTGCCTCTCTTCCTCCTCGCTGCCGCTGTTTTTCCCCTTGGGTTTTTCAGGATAAAACCTGGCAGTTGTGGCATGCCAGTCATGCACGTTATCCCACAGTTCAGTTGCAGCAGTGTAGTTTTGGTGTACTGCAGCCTTCCATGGCTGACAGCTCCGTTGACAGAGTCGGAGATAATTAATCCATACAGTAGCATCCAAAAGGCGAAACAGGTTATAATGTCCATTGTGGATAAGTGCATACATACAGTAAACGTCGAAGAACTTTGCCGAATAAATAAGATAAGAAAACACAAACACCAAACTTTCAAGCCAAACTTTCTCTCACTCTCTCTCTCACTCTAGCTCTCACTGCCGGTCGCTGCGTGCGCATGCGTCCCGCATGCGTCCCGCATGTTTTACAGACTGCAGTTCTTTTTTGGTTGATCACCTCAAAGTTTTTAAATCCAAACGAAACTAACCGTGGTATCATTGTTGCCTAATCGGCGCCTTATAGTTTGTTCCGCCTCATTGGTTGTCCAGTACTTTGATTGGTTGGATGCTGTCCGATCAAAACAACGTGGATCTGATTTGATTGGATGTCGTGCCACACACACACACACACACACACACACACACACACACACACACACACACACACACACACACACACACACACACACACACACACACACACACACACACATATGCACACAAGTGCAAAGAGAGATAGCGCTGTCCATGTCAACATACTTTTTAATCTTTGGGTTTGGGGAAAGTAGCAAGCCTTTTTTTCAAGTCAAGAGGGGCAAGTCCAAGTCCAAATGCGAGTCACTGATGTTAAAGTCCAAGTCAAAGTGCAAGTCTTTTTAGATTTTGTCAAGTCAAGTCTAAAGTCATCAAATTCATGACTGGAGTCTGACTCGAGTCCAAGTCATGTGACTCGAGTCCACAACTCTGGTTATTTGTATGTCAATAGTCATATATTGTCATAACCATTTTGTGTGAAATAATTAATATGTCTCATTTGGTTCAGTTGTTTGAAAAGCTTTAAAATATGACATTAGTTTAAGAAGGTGACGATAAAGAGATTATTAAAGAATGTGGCATCATCGGTATTGGGCCCATAAACGTTTGCAAAAGTAATTTCTAGGTTCAATAATGTGCCATTGACCACCACATATCTACCTGAAGGGTCTTGAATATATTTGTGAATCCTAAAAGGGAGTGATTTATGGATAAGGGTTATTACTCCTCTAGCCTGTGAAGAGTAACCTGAGGCAAGAACTTGCCCAGGCCATCTCTTCTTTAAGCGTATAATCTCGTCTAACTGTAAATGAGTTTCTTGTAGAAAAATAACTTTAGCTTGAAGGTGTTTGAGTCTGAAGAGTATTTGCTTAATTTTAACTAATTTTCTCATACATTAATCAGCATCCCTCTGACCAAAGTAAAACAGTGCACCATCAAAACACAGAAGATAATAAAGAGAAAAGAAAACAAGAAACTCTCAAGAAAAGCGAGAGAGCTCTCCTAAAACCCTGTGCCCCCTAATTGCACAGACCCCTTTCACCCTTATGCACATAATTGAACCGGAACACCGAAGCCGTTTCTTAATGACGGAGCGGATACAAAACATTGACCAATAAAAAAGTAAACCCATGTCCGGCAGAATTACAGATGTGAAAAAACCCTATAGCCTACTGGCCCATTGCGTCATAACCAAACTAAATGACCGCATTATAGGATGAAACAGCAATGTTTACCAATCTAAGACATGGCCGAAATTATTCATTAAGATAGTTGGAATCTTTTTTTGGAATGGATCCAAAGTGCTAAGCTAGCAAGACTCACTCAGTCCATGTTACATTCAGTCTGGGACCGTTCTGCTTCGATCTTTTGGAAGAATGCCTCTGCATCGGCTGGGTTGGAAAAATTGAACGTTTTACCATTACGGAAGATTCTCATTTTAGCCGGGAATTGTAAACCAAACTCGATCTGAAGGCTGTGTAGTCGGGATTTCACTCCATCGAACAATCTCCTCCGTTGCTGGATCTCTGCTGAAAGGTCAGGGAAAAACATCAGTCGGGTCCCTTCGAATTCTACAGCTTTCTTCTTGCGAGCTGCCTTCATCACCCGGTCTCTGTCGTTCAACCAGCAGAACTTCATGATGATAGCCCGAGGAGCCGGTGTTCGGTTCGGATTGTTGTTGGCGGAGGCTGCTGCTCTTGGGAGTCTGAAGGCTTGGTCAATAGATGGAGGATTCACGAAATATTCTGGACCAAGAATTTCGAGCAACCACTGGTTGAGAAACGACACTAAGTCACCTTTCTCGTTTTTTTCCGGCAAGCCCACCAGTCTCATATTTAAGCAACGCTGACGGTTTTCCATGGATTCCACCGACTTGGTGAGTGCTAGCACCTGTTTATTGGTGGTTGCTGTTAGTTTATCCAGGTCGCTCAGTCGGTCCTCCGCAGAGCTTATACGTGATTCCGCACCTCCCAGTCTTTCGGAGAAGGAGTCAATGGCTTCTTTAATGCCATGGTTTGACGATATAACTTCTTGGAGTTGGGCAGAAAAGTCTTGCCTAAGAGCCTGAATAGCTGCTAATATCCTCTGTAGCATGAGAGGTTTCCGTTTCTACTTGTGACTCAGACTCAGCCTCTACCTTCTTTTCTTTAACTTTACCGGGTTTACTCGACGGCATTCTCAGTATTTCTTACTTTATAGTATGTCATATACTTCGGACAATTGGCTTAAACTGTTTTCACTTTCAAACGAGTGGGTTTACTTATCTTTTATCCAAATATGTTACCGGAGCACATGGGTAATGTGACTTCTTGCGTTCACGTCATAACCGGAACCCCCCCATAACATCTTTGTATTTTATTTTCAAGGAGGTCCTTTGAAATGATGCACTCCTTTTTTAAAAAAAAAATTAAAATCATTTTTAGTCCCCATTGTCTTAATTTTCTAATTTGTATATGTGGTGTATTAAATCTGGAGATATACCAGGGCAGATACTCCCTGAGGTCAGAGGAAGGTTGGGTAGAAGAAGAGTGAAAAACAACATCTGGAATACGTTAAAAATGCCCTAGGTCACCGAGTGGGGCATACAAAGTTATGGCCTAGGTGGTATAGTAAATCAGTTCATATACAGTTGTTTACTCCCTGAGGTCATAGAGAGTGCAGAGAGTGATGTGGTACGACAGGAGGTTGTAGAACAAACCTCTGGACTACGTCAGAAGACCTCCAGGGATGAGTAAGACAAAGACTAACGCATATCTCACCTTATTTGGGTACACATCCTCATAGAACATCGCATGTTGACACACACCCACATTTCTCCTATAAATTGTATGCACAAAGACTGTTCGGGGGACTTCCACAATTGGCTCTGGGAACCCCGCATCGCCCGTGTTGGTGTCTGATACTATGCTGTTGTAATAAACCTTATTATATACAAGCTGGTGTCTCCGGAGACTTCTTCATCATCTTCACAAACATTGCTACAAGATATACCTCATATACACCTGTACTGTTTTTTATTGACTATTACTGTCCTTACTTCTTGTCATTGTCTGGATTATGACTTGTTTTGCAATAAAAAGATTGGTAAAAAAACCAAAGAAACCTGCTATAACCAGTCTGTCCAATCCATTACGTTATCGGTGCTTTGAATGAGGATATTTGTGTTTGAGTTTGACACTCATACAACCAACTTTTTAAAATGGCACAAATCCATTTCTACATAGCCACAAATGCTTATTTAGTGTCTTTCAGCACAATGTTTTAGTTTATGCTCACAGAAACAACAGCGACAGACCCCCTCTAGTGACACTGAGCTAGACTTAACTTTGTGATGAATAAAGTTGTGAATACTGGATAACAGTTGTGCAACACAAATGTTATTATAAGATATTGCAACTTCTCATCAAATCCTGTTGTCGGGCCGTTTTCTCAACTTGGTCTTGAACTCACCAAAAGATAGATTTTCATCCCCTTGTGTTATATACGGTGGCCCTGAAGTGCAAGTCGAAACGGCATTTCACAAAACACTACAAAATTTCACGAAATACAATGACATTTCAAAAAACACTAAAACATCTAAAAGATACGGAAAGGGTATTCCTTTAGGGAGAACACTCCTTATTTGTGAATGGAGAGAGCTAGCTGTGATTGATTGTTTGATAGCGCTAGGTCTTTCCTATGTACAATTTACCGAACTCTTTCCACCCTTTATATACTATATAGTTTATGGTCTATAGTTGAACCACACTTTCAGGGTTTTAAGGCAGCGGTCCCCAACCTTCTTTGCGCTACGGACCGGTTTCATGTAAGACTATATTTTCACGGAGAAACCTTCAAAGTAAGGGGGAATACTGGGCTGTAGCACTTTTTTTCTGAGGAACATTAACGTTTGCCACAACCATAAGGCGCCACTTATGGCTGCGTCCTTAGTTGAATGTCGTTTCACTTTCGAGCAGAACTGGCACCGCTTGTGAAGTGACGAGAAAGAGGTACCGGGCCCTGGCTGTTCTAAGGGACATGTTGATGTCGTGATGGGTTGACAGAATGTCGAGGATTACTTCATATGTATAACCTTTGTTAAATATTTCCTTAAGATTTTCATCTCTTCTTCTATTCTTTCAAACTCAGTTTAAGATTCGTGCAGACACAGCTGAGTAGTACCAAACCTGAAAGACGTAGCGCTGTCAAACAACCAATCACAGCAGCGTTTCTACGGCTAGCTCTGTCCAATCACAAACAATGAGTGTTCTCCCTAAAGGAATATCCTTTCCATAATCTTTGAAATGTTGTAGTGTTTTGTGAAATATCGTTGTGTTTTGTGAAATGTTGTTTCGACTTGCACTTCAGGGCCACCGTAGTTATATGGATGGCAATGGCCTAAATGAGTCGCAGTCCCTTTAGTATCAGGGCAATCAGCAGCCTGTCTCCAGCATTTCTGTGCTATTATTGCTGTTTCCCTTTTCCAGTGTAGTGGTCCCCTGAATTTCTGTAACACTTTTTCCCCGTTGTCCTAACCCTTTCTTTCAACAGTGTGCCACTTCAGAACAGATATGCTCCACTGACACAGAACCGAAGATATTTTTCTGATGACCTGGATAACCTCTCCTCTTCATACAGCAGGGTAAGGACCAAAAGTTACTCAGAAAGTAAAAAGCTACAGGGAAAGCTAACGACTAGGCCTGAAACTCTGATTGTGGGCGACTCTGCTGTAAGAGATTTAAAAAGTCTAAACAACACCAAAGTACTCTGTTTTCCCAAGGATATGGTCTCTGACTTGACTAACAGGATCCTGCTTGTTGGGGCTGAAGACCCGACTGCGAACAAATGATGTTGTGAAACAATAGTCAGAAGTGCTGAAAGAAGACTTTAAATGTTTGTTGAAAATATGTCAGCTCTCTTGATCTAGATGTTCATCAGTGGCCCTCCACTGGCCAGTCAGGAGAGGAGAGATTCAGCAGATTGTTTGCACTGAACACGTGGCTCTCAACTGCCTGTACTGAACATTTTGTTCATTTTATTGACAATTTTAACTTTTTCTGGGACTGCAGACAACTTTGTAAGGCAGATGGACTTTTTCTGAACAAGTCAGGAGTAAAATTGTTTATTTCTAACATATTCAACTGCCTGCATCATCCATCTGCTCCCTATGTCAAGGAAAAGCAACAAGAGGAATCAAAACAGGAGAAAGACACAACGCAGTGCATAGAAAGCCTTGAAGACCTATCACAGCACCTGCCTGAGGAGAGTTGTGATTATGGGAGACCTATGAGACAAAAGGATGGGTCTCCACTGCCACCCACCCCCTTTATAAACGACTTTGAGGATACTCTGCCTTCAACCCCCAAAACGCCATCCAGCTCTCTGGACTCCCCCTACCAGCAGTTCACTGACTGTGTACTCTCCCGCATAAAGGAGATACAGGAGATTCGCAGGCTTAGCATCAAATCCATTACCCCCGTGCCTCAACGGCGCCCACAACAATTACCGAAGCAGACACATGCACCATCTCCCCCGTATTCATCACCATGCCTACCACAATCATCCAAACCCAAACGTGCACCACCTCCTCCTCCTTTGAGAACGCATCCGCTGTCTCCAGAGTCTGATAAGGATGTGTGTGTAGAAAAGGCAACAAGCTCTAAATGATATGTGCTGGGTCCAGGCTCAAGGGCGTATGGCACTCTCAAATTTTTCCAGAATAAGCCGGGACCCTGCCTGCCAATCGCTTTACCGATGTCTGTGTTGATAAGTGATAGATTAAGAACAGTGAATCAGCTTAGAAACAGAAAGCGCTCAACCTTTTATGTGAATTTATCCAAATTAGCTGTGAAAACACATCAGCCACAGCTTGTCACACAAAATCAGACTGATAGTGTATTCAGCAAGCTTAAACTAGCTTTATTAAATGTCAGGTCGTTAGCAGCAAAGACATTTTTAATCAATGATTCTATCACCAAGCACAATCTGGATGGACCAAATTAACAGTGCAGCGGTTCTTATCGAATCAACCCCCCCAACTTTAGAGTCAGACAAGAATGCATAAGAAAGGGGGTGGAGTTGCTGTTTTGTTTAATGATTCCCTTCAATGCAAGCAGACATTAAATGGAACCTTCCCATCTTTTGAATATGTGGCCCTTCAGCTGAAATGCTCCTCTGGAGCTATGTTCCTAAACATCTGTAGACCCCCCAAATACAGTCCAAGCTTTTTTGATGACAGCTGAACTGCTGTCTATAATGTGTATTGACTTTGACCGTCTATTCATTGTTGGTAATTTTAACATCCAGGTTGACAACCCCAAGAACAGAGGGGCCAAAGAACTGTTTTGTGTTCTTGATAACTATGGACTGACTCAGCATGTAACGGGTCAGACGCACAACAAGGGGCACACTCTGGACTGAATCATCTCAAAGGGTCTGAACATCTTTGAGGTTGTGGTGACTGATGTCGCACTCTCTGATCATTCCTGTGTTTTCTTTGAGAGCTCTATTGCTGTTCATACAAATGTTCAAAAAGAGATTACCACAAAAACCAAAAAGGTATTTATCTGAAAACACAAGTAGTGCAGCGGATAAACAAACCTATTGTTCCTTTTGTGAAAGAAGCATGACATTTCTATCAGTGCATCTTCAGACCATAAGTATTATTTTCAGATGTGGAGGCATTTCAGTTTTCGATTTTTTACTGAACATGCACAAAACACACATGAAAACTGTATATCCCCTGGCTAGATGGCCGTGGCTGGACAAATGCCCTGGTTCAAGCGGATGTTGCAAGCACTGGAACTGCGGATTCATTTATTCATGCAAGCCACGTCACCAAGACGCGCCATGCTCACCAAGCCACAGTTGCAAGCCTGCACATACTCCTCCATCGGGCATACAATTACCAAAATACATCAGGGTCCAATGATTTGTCCTTTTTGGACTGGTGCTCAATGAGGGCCAAGGAAAGTGTGCATTTCGACTACTGGCTGAAAGTCATGTCCCTTGAGATCCTTATGCTCCTATGTGTCAGATCTCTGCGAGAGGGGAACTTCCAAATCTATGTACAATCCCTTGCTCAGCTACTACCCTCTAGGCCACACCCACTACTCCAGGCGGCTTGCAGTACATGTCTGTGACATGATGAACCTCTCAGAGAAACATCCAGACATTCTGGAAGATAACAAAGCAGAAAAGTTTGTCGTAAACAAAACCGCCAACAAGTTTTCTTCTATTGCAATTGACAACTGCCACGAACAGAATAACTCCATCATCAAAGGATCTGGCGGAGCCTTTGGCCTGAATGTGAATCTTGCCGCACTCAGACGATGGATGCAGGTCCAGAAATCGCCAGAATGGTAGCAGGTATTGAGGACCAGAAAAAGTCTGGCATTGATGGCCACCATCACGAGCAGCAACTCAGTCAGAAGAGAAATGCAACTTGCAGCACTGGAGAGTGATTGCAATTTCTTCTCACGTCTGTACGTGTCGGGCCAAATATGTGGAGGTAATCTAGAAGACTTCTTCAGCCACGAAAACCAGGCAGCTCCTCCATCTTTGTCAGAGGGAGGCAAACTGAGACTTGGTACAAAGTCAGATATCCTGCACTGCATAGAGTCAGGTGAGGCTAGATCTCCAGCTACACCTGTGGTCGATGCTGTGTTTCTGGACAGTATCTTTGTAATTAAGATGCTGAATCCTGGTACAGCAAAGAACTTTCAGGAGTATGCAGATGATGTGTTTGCTCTCTACATAGCATCCCAGCTAAATAAATGTAGGCGCCTTGATGCCATCTGGGATGTGTACACGCCAGGCAGGCTGAAAGCTTCAACACGACAGAAGAGGGACAAGGGTGTCAGAAGGCGAGTCCTACCAACGACTGCAATTCCAAAGAATTTGAAGGACTTCTTGCGGAATGAGGAAAACCAAACTGAATTGTTCAGCTTCTTCTCCAAAGAAGTCCCCAAATTGTCTATAGAAGAAGGAAAGGAAATATATACAACACACGGAAATACTGTGCTCTGCTCTCCTGCCACGTGTGACCTGACCACACTCTCCCCATGCTCTCACAAGGAAGCTGATACGTACAGCAGACACTGATCTAGTGGTAATCAGTGCGGCTGCTTTCAACATTATCAAACCAGATGCAATGTGGATAGCCATTGGTACTGGCAGCATTTTCAGATACATCGCTGTGCATGAAGTAGTTGCTACCATGGATCCAAGATCAAGCTACACTCTCCCTGTGCACCATGCATTCACAGGATGTGACACCGTTTCTGCATTCACTGGTAGAGGGAAGAAAACCGCCTGGCATACTTGGAAAATGTTTCCTGAGGTGACCAGTGCATTTGAAGAGCTGTTAGAGATGCCTCGCGGTGTAAGTGAGCCCTCCATGTTGCTGCTGAAGCGTTTTGTGGTTCTGATGTACGATAGAACCAGTGACATTGTGGAAGTGAATGAAGCAAGGAAACAGCTTTTTAATCAGAAATCAAGGCCTCTGGAGAACATCCCTCCAACACGAGCCGCCCTAGAATAACATGTAAAACGCACAGCCTACCAGCAACATTTGGAATCAGAAGCTGTTTCCTAACCCTGTGCTGCCAAGCCCTTCAAATTGGGGTTGGGTGAAGAAGGGAACAGAGGAGCAACCACTTTGGACCACACTTCCAGAGGCAGCAAAGTTATGTTATGAGCTAATCCATTGTGGCTGCAGGAAGGGATGCACTGGACGCTGTAAATGCACCAAGGCAGCGCTCAAATGCACTGCCTGGTGTTACTGTTCAGGAGATTGCAAGAACTAGAATTAACAAGTACGGTTATCCTGAATCAGTGTAATTGCTGATAACATAAAAAAATAATGTTATCAACATTATTTTTTTATGTTATCAGCATTGTTTTCATATATTTTCTATATACTGTAGGTACATTTACAACATATGGGCAACAATTACAAAAGCTCACTGTACTCATTAACTTCTTCAAAAAAGAGCAGTACGTATCATTCACAAGGTTGGATATCTGGACCATACTCATTTACTATTTCTACAGTCAAAAATATTGAAATTCACTGATATTGTACTATACCAAACTGCACAAATAATGCACAAGACCAAAAGTAACAAACTCCCAGGGAATATTCAAAAGTTGTTCAACATATAAGAGGGGTATTGTGATTTAAGGGGAAACTTTCATTTCAAAAGGCAGAAACAGAACAACTATGAGAGGTTTCAGTAGATCAATTTGTGGAGTAAGGCTATGGAACGGCTTGAATGTGGAGTTAAAGCAATATCCAAACATAAACCAATTCAAAAAAGGTATAAAGAGATAGTCTTCCAGCAGTACAAGGATGAAGATGTGTTTTGACAAGTTGTTGTTTTGGTGAGGGCGTTGTCTTGCTGTGGTTGCGCCGCCGAGTTCGATGGCTGGATCCACATTGTGGGTCTGATCATCTGGGATGGTGTTGCTGCAGTGGCATGATGCCACTCCCATGATAAATGGCTGTGTTTACGTATGTAATGTATGAATTCCTGTGTATATGGGTGTATGTACATGTATGTAGATATGTGTATATGTAGGTATACTGTATATTATGTACAGTATATACTTCAGCTTTAAGAAATATTCTAGTTCTGTGCTTCCAAGTGGATAACCTTAATGATATATAATTATTTTCAGGTATTAACTGCATTAATTGCAAGTTTAATTTTAACTAAAGGGAGCATGTAGTAGTTTCTAATAGTTGTATGATTTTTATGAAAGGGGGGGGGGGGGCATTAAACAAGTGTATACTTCTTCCCACTCCTTTTCAGATGTGTTAAGAAAAAAAAGAAAAAGCTCCTTGTTTTTGTTTCTGCCAATTGTTGTTGACGTGTTTTCCTTGCGCATTTTAAATAAATTACAATCAATCAATCTTATTAAAAAAATAATACACCTTGCACAGTTTTTGTACAATATTTGAATGTAAAAAGTGTCCATGGGGTATGAATATGACTGTTAACATTAGCTTATCCTTATCATCAACGCCAAAAATTGGAATTGACCTCTCTAGGTCTTCTCATCATATGTACACACACTGGTGAAAAAATCATGCTTCTTTCATAAAGTGCAAAATACCTTCCAGATATGAGCTCAACCGCTGTACTAAAGGGAAATGGTTCTTCGACACTAGCCCTTGCTAACATCTCAGTGAATGAGTGAGTAGATTCTTTTAATTTAAAAATAGAAATGGTTATAGATGCCATTGCTCCTACTAAGGTAAAGGAAGTGTCTGGAAAGAAAATATCTCCATGGAGAAAGGTCATGAGCGTGAGAACAGAAAAAAGGGAGTGGAGAAAAGCTGAATGCAGGTAGAGAAAAACAAATCTCCAGGTTCATTTAGAAATCTATAAAGGAAGACTTGGCTTTTATAATCTGGAATTGAAAAATGCAGTCTTTCTTCTCTGACATCATTGCCAAAAACACAAACAACTCACGTGCCTTGTTTGCTACCGTTGAGAGACGAACAAACCCCCCAGTGTTAGTAGCCTCTGAATTTCTATCCACCAGGGCCTGCAATGACTTTGCTTCCTTCTTCACTGACAACATTCCGAAAATTTGACAGGCAGTCGGTGTTTCTGTATCAGGTACAGCAAATGTGTTGTCCTTATGTCCACTTAAAATTCAAACACCATGACACAATTCCATCAGATTAATGATAAAGACCTAGAGGACGTTGTACACATCTGAGGTCCTCCTCCTGCTGCCTTGATATTATAACTACAAGCTTTTAAAAAAATGTTTTTCATAGCGTGTCCTCAGAGCTACTTCATATAGTAAACAGGTCTCTTCACTCAGGTGTATTTCCACAGGCCCTAAAAACTGCAGTCATTAAACCGCTCTTAAAAAAGAATAATCTAGATGCTTCCTCAATGAGTAATTACAGGCCCATATCAAACCTCCCATTTCTAGGTAAAATCATTGAACAAGTAGTTTTTAAACAACTGAGTAATTTCTTGGATGTAAATAACTGATTTGATGTGTTCCAGTCAGGCTTTCGACCGCACCACAGCACTGAGACTGCTCTTGTTAAGGTCTTCAATGACATCCACTTCAACTCAGACAGTGGCAGAATCTCAGTGTTAGTATTATTAGATCTCAGCGCTGCATTTGACACTGTTGACCACAACATATTACTAGACTGAATAGAAAACTGGTTGGGACTTTCGGCAACAGTTCTAAATTGGTTTGAATCCTACTTAAAGGACAGGAAACACTTTGTTTCTATAGGCAGCTACACATCAGAGCTGACAAATATGACAAATGGGGTTCCTCAAGGCTCCATCTTGGGGCCTCTTCTCTTTAACATCTACATGCTTCCACTGGCTCAGATAATGAAAAGCAACAAAACAAGTTACCATAGCTATGCAGATGATGCACATATTTACATAACCATTTCACCAGGAGACTATGCTCCAATTAAAACACAGAGTAAGTGCATTGAACAAATTAATGACTGGATGAGTCAGAAATTTCGACAAAACTGAGGTAATTGTTTTTGGAACAAAGGAGGAACGACAAAAAAATCAGTGCTGGACTTCAGGCAGCAATGTTCAAAACAGCTAACGCCAGCAATCTAGGTGTAGTCATTGACTCTGACCTGAACGTCAACAGTCACATTAAAACAATTACTAAGTCCGCCTACTATCACCTGAAGAACATATCTAGGATTAAAGGTCTAATGTCACAGCGGGATCTGGAAAAACATGTCCATGCTTTTATCTTCAGTAGACTGGACTACTGTAACGGTGGCTTTACAGGTCTCACTAAGAAATCCATTAGAAAGCTGCAGCTGATTCAGAATGCCGCGGCTCAAGTCCTCCCTAACACCAAGAGAGTGGATCACATCAGCCCAGTTCTGAAGTCTTTACTCTGGCTCCTGTCTGTCAGAGAATTGATATCAAAGTTCTGCTGCTGGTTTATAAAGCATTGAATGGTTTCGGCCTAAAATACATTCCTGATCTCCTGCTACATTATGAACCATCCAGAACTCTGAGGTCTTCTGGGACGGGTCTGCTTTCTGTCCCCAGAATTAGAACTAAACATGGAGAAACAGCGTTCAGTTATTATGCTCCAAATATCACTCCAAACAAACATTGCACTGTGACTTTTATTCATGCATACTATACCTGTTGTGTTTATTTCATTATCTTTGCTTTTAAATGACTGTTTTAAATGCCTTTTTATAATGTGTTTATGCTGCACTACTTTTAAATGCTATTAATGTCTTTCATTTTTGTAAAGCACTTTGAATTGCCTTGTGTTGAAAGGTGCTATATAATTAAACTTGCCTTGCCTAAGGAGTACTGCGAGTCCGGTGAAAGTTTTGGGATATTTAAGGAATTGAGAAACGATTGAATTTCAGGCAAATTAGTGTCTACCTCTGATTGATATAAAGAAAAGTAGTAATGCTTAAACTGGTCATTAATGATCTGAGGAATGTTTGAAGTTGAATCAGCACGTGTTGATCCTTCGGATCATCTGAAGTGCTAGGAGTCTGTATTGTTTTATTTTGTTTTTCTCTTTGCATTAATACTTATGGAAAGTGCTTTGAATTGCTATTGTGTCTTGAATTAAATGTGCTATATTAAAAAACCTATAATGTTACTTTTCACATTTAATATATTGTTGCTTTCATCTTTCATGGACTCCACAAAGAAGGACATGAAAGAGGACATTTTTTATAAAGTGTGCAGGTTGTGTTTTCGGTCACTTGGAAACAAGCTGGGAACACAACATTGAAACTGAGATGTGATGGAATGTTATTCAGTCAGTGATTTGTCATCCTTGACTCATTTTAAACAAAGAGTACTAATATGTGTCCAGTTTTATTGTGATACATGATTTTTCAAAACAAAGTGTGACTCAGAAAGCCAGTTCTACGTGATAAGTCTTGGCAGTTGCTAATATAATTGCACATTAGTTCTGATGAGCACCTTATAGTCACATTGTAATGGGGAAGAAATGACCACACACATGCCCTTAACTTTTTTTAAAAACAGAGGGTTCAACATATGGCTTTCAATTATCTTTATTTGTGTGATTATGACTTTGATACACCATATAAAAAGATGCAGTCCCGCTTTCACATCATTTGAATGCGCAACACTTCATCAGGAGCAGGTCCGAGCATTGATAGATGATTGATACATGGATTTCATGGTGCAATTAAAGCTAAGCGATTGAGACTAAAGTTCAAATTGGACCCTGAACATCCCTCTAAAGATAAAAGTTGTATATAAGAGTTCAAAATGTGTATCTACTTTTAGATGTAAGCTTTGAAAATCAAGTAAGTGGTGTTCATCTGTGAACCCAGCCCACATTTCTTGGATAATGTTGCACATGTTAATTATCATGCAATTATCAAAAGGCTTTTTGTTGGAGGAACCAGGGCGGTGCCAAGTGTAAGGGTTTCACAGTCCGACTCTTTTAACAGTAATGTTCTTTTGAGATGATAAATGTACATTTTAATTGTATTTGTGTTTATGCCTCGTGGGGAGCAGCTTGCTTTACCTGATTTTAATCAGTATACATGATTACAGGCTTACATTGTTTGTTACATTTGTAAAGTTAAAATGTTGCAATTTCAAGTAAAGTGACTTCTACAACTGTATACACTTTCCATTAAATTTCCCTGAGCTAAGTAGCACTTAGCATCTTTCCATTATACCAATATTTAACACCACAACAGGATTAGTAGCAGTACCGAGGAAAAGGCCATGATGCAAAGTGGAAAGAAAACATGTCTCAGTTAAAATCACAGTTGATAGTCGTACATACAGCTACTTTTTGTAAATACTGTAGCCCCCATTGAATAAAACCAATTTGGTCTTCCTTCTGAAAATCCCCGAATGATTTGAAAGTAAAAACGCCTCATAAAGAATTATAAACCTGACGATTTGTTTCGTAAAGAGTTTACGGCTGGACGTTGATGATGCGACTGGCCTTGATGTCCCTGAAGGTGGAGCAGTCGAAGTCGGCCACCAGAGTCCTCTTACCGGACTTGTAGGGAACGAAAGAGAACATGACACGAATACGGTTCTTTGGCTTCAAGTCTGGCATCCTGCAGGAAACACAAAGAGTAATCATATCAAAAAGACTCTGAATGGCTCAGTTTGTGAATAATCCTACATCTGTTATTCAGAGTTTTGATAGGCAACACAACTTTTAACTAATGCTTTGGCGATTGAACCTCAAAACCTTCTTTGCTGCCAATTCGTCTTTATCTATATTCAAAACAGCCAGTCATTACAGGAAAACACACGAGAACCAGGGGACACTTAAAAGTGACGCACACAGCTGGGACCGGAGCACTTGGTGCAATGGGGATTATGAATTGTCGCTGTTGGCAGAGTTAGTCTGTTCATAGTTCTAAGTGTTTTGTCAGTTTATGTTAGCTAGCTAGCTTACAGCAGATCTGCAATAATGTTGGAAGGAATGTTACAACACATTGTTAAATAAGACGATAAAAAATTACATAGTAGTTTCATGTGACAGTGATTGTTGGCCATCTTTATAATCCAGTAATAACCTGCCTTAACACTTTAAAAGCATTAAACTTGTGAGGTTATGTCACACACACTAAGACACTCACCTGAACACCACCTCGTCCCTCATCAGTCCACTTCCGGAGATGGTCAGAGTGCAGTTGCACAGCGTCTCATTGTTTGTCGGGTTCAGGAAAGTCACCTCCGCTCTTTTCCTGTGTCCCGCTTTGACATTCCTGGAAACCTGGGACACATTTTAACAAATGATTTAAAAACATCAGAAAATCATGAAGATGATAGAAAAACAGCCTATATTAAAGCTGTGTTTTTATGATATGCCATTTCCCCCCAAAAAGGTTATATCTTCTTAAATCAGTGTTTGTAGTTATGTAACTAGTGCAAATGTGCCAACATTGCATGAAGCCTATCAGGCAAGTTAATCAGGCTGGATCTGTACTATTTTCAATTTACATATTTCTTATTTGATATCACTTTTTGTTTTTCTGTCTGTAGCTTCTATTAGCCATTTATTAAGCTCTCTAAACTTTCTTGTAGAGAGATGTTGTTTTGTTGTTGTTTCGCTGGTGAGTTGCTGCTTTTTGCATCCACACCGCTGTTGTGCAGCAGCCCCATGTTGGCACTGTTTACATCAGGAAGAAGACAATCATGCTAAAACCGGCAAGCATAGTGGTCAGAACTGAAATCTATAGCAGGACACACAGGATGCAGGGTGAAATGAATAGATGAAGAAAGAGAGCTGGGTCCAGATTTATAGAGAAAATTAGATATGAACCGTGTCTCTCCCCTCTCATAATGGGCAACGTAAGATCATTGGATGGTAAGGGACATGCTAACGCTGTTAGCTATGAGTCAGACGCAATATCCGGAGTGTAACATGACTGCACCAGAATATATCTGATTACAATATTTCCATCAATGGCTTCCAGTCTGTTTGGGCCAACAAGGATTGTACTGAGAGCTTCATCATGTCCTCAACATGACCCTGAGTCTTCAGAGTGTCTCTGCTGTGGAGGACGTCCTGCCTCCTTCCCTCAGAAGCTGTGTCACTGTGGCTACAAGACTTTTATTGCACATTTTATTTCAACTTATATTTATACAAATATTGATGTGTTATAGTCTAATAGTGCAACTGTCCCACAACTTCATTTTCCAAGTATTTTGATGATTGATTCATAATCGAATGGCCCTGAGCACATTAATTGAGTCCATTGCTACATGTCCAATACTTTCCAATAAAGGCAAAAGCACACCAATAAAGATGTTCACAAAGACAATATATTGATAACAGAATATGCAGGCTTATCATGGGTCTACCTCAGTTTAGATGAACTACAAATTATTAAGTTTCTTCAAATGCTTATTAAACTTTTCTTTTTTTAAATATGTTGTTGTTCTAATTTTTTGCCATTTTTTGGACTGACCGTGAGGGAGATGGGGGGGTCGATCAGCACGACATTGTCCTCAGCCAGGTAGGCGGTGTTGGGCCTCTCTTTATCCATGACCAAAGCTGAAACCTTCAAGCTGAAACAGTCCACCATGGCCTTATGGTAAGCCAAGAACGGGACTCGGATCGGGATGATCAAAACTACAAGAGACAGAGGAAGAGAGATATCTCTAAATGTGTCTACCCTGTCCCTTTAATGAACATTGTAAATGTACCCACTGTGGGACGAATAAAGAACTCCTGCTTCTTCTTCTGACTCTGATACTGAAGACTCTTACAAAACATTAACCACCTGGCACTGAAGTAATAGATTTTGAGTATTAGGATTTTCAAAAATAAGTTAACGTCGTTCCTTCATAAGAATACTGTAGTGCTTCAATGCAAGTGTATTTTAGCAAACTAGTGCTTTTATTTTGAAGTAACTTTGTAGAGTTGTGTCCTGCCCCTCACTCTAATGATTCTTTGACAATTTAGTCAGGTAAAAAGAAAAATAGAAAAAGCATTGCAGATGCTTTTCTGTTTACTTGTTTTGAAAAGAAACTCAATTTTGTTCCATTTTTGTTGTACTCATTCAAGAAAGAAAAACAATTCAAAAGAAGGTAAACGGACTCACTGGAGAATCTGAGTATTTTTCACTGAACATTTTAAGATTGGAAAGCAACGTTTTTTGATTTATTTGCTGCTTTCCCCAACTTAATTATCAGCAGGTTTTTTTTGACCTACAATGACCAAAATATGAAGGACAGTATCAAGCCTTGAAGAGGCTTGTTCTTTTTCCTGCCACGTTTGATACTGCATACTTTAATACTTTTCTGTAAATATATCACTCTATGATAACAATACAGTTTTGCTCCAAATGTTACCCCACCCTACTACCAGTTGATTATATATGTGTTTTTACCTCCAATGACCCTACTACCTTACTATCTAATCACTATGTTTTTTAGTTTGGGTTACTTTTTTGTATCCACATAGATAAGACCACCCCTATGGATATCTGCCTCCAAAATTAAACAGTAACATCTCTTTGCAGAAAAATATCTCTCGCAGAAGATTCACCTCTCCTGGGCAGCAGTATCTTGTCCTTTACCACTGTTTGGATGTTCACCGTCGGTACACCATTGTACCTCATGGCCTGAACGCTGATGTTGACGGAGAGCGACCTGATGGAGCGGCTCTCACTACGCAGCACCAGCCTCAGCCTCACATCCTTACCATTCCTCGGCGGAGTCACCTGTAGCACACACGAGAGGACATAATGTTATATAATACAGATTCTGAGTTTGGTGCATTATCAAAAAGAAATCTTCAGGTTCATATTTGTATTTTGCATGTCTCCATGCTTCCAAGTTTTCTTAAATGCTTTTAATGCTTTAAAGAGCTCTTTATTTTTCTCATACTGCCTGTGCTGCAGCGCCTCTTTTCACCCTCTGTCTGAAACCAGAGCCCAGTCTGCTTTGATTGGTTAGCTGGCCGGCTCTGTTGTGATCAACCACTTAGCGATGTCCTGTCCCTTAGCCTATCACGTACAATGTGTTGAAGCGCAAGCCAATAGATACATAAGTGCTATGCATGGGGGGAGTGTGTGGGAGAGAAACTCCCTCATGAGGGAATACAGGATCTTCAGCCTTTGCAGACCATTTACATGCACACAAACCTATATAAAACACAACAGGAAAGGGAAAACCCAAAAAGCACAATAGGGCCCCTTTAAACCTAAGAGTAGCATGAGAACAGGTAACATATACAATATGAAGTCCCAATAAACAACTCTAGGGTACACTACCATTCAAGTCAAAATGAAAGAGATACATCTTGAATAAATCATTAAAAACATAAATAATAAAATACATGACACCGATTAGCGTCTGCTTGGTATATCAGTGTGAAATTGTTACATGCCCAAACAGTCTGCGTTAGTGCCACATGACTCAACCTGTGACTGAATTCTCGAGAAGTTACTCTTATAATCATAAAAATGGTGTGAATATCTCATTTTAGAGTTTTTTTTAAAGTGTTTTATGAATTTGTATTTTGAATAATTATTTTCAAGGTCTTTGGGACCACTTTGAGCAACAATGAAACCTTAACCACAGTAAATGTCTTTAAAAATGCGAAAATAATCAAAAGACAAAAGGCCTTTACAAATTATGATAAATAAACAGTGATATTATATGTTGAAGGACTTTCATTGTGAATGACTGGATATGGTATGCGCTGCTTGAGTTCAAACATGTAGATTTGGGGTTGTTTTATAAATACAGGTGCAACTCAAACTGTTCAGTACAACGTGATTGGTTAGCAATCATTTGCAGTGCAAGAACTCCAAAAATTCAACATTGTACCAAAAAAAGGAAAGAAGTCTTGAGAAAAAGTATTTTTGTAGGCTGACACTGAAATAAGCATTGCCAAGTTTCCCTCCACAAAAAATACAACGGTATTTTTCCATTGGATTTCGGAAAGTTGCACAAAATAACATCTTTGGCGAACCAATGTTTTGATTTGTTCAGGGGGATAACCTCTATAAATGGTTGCATAGCTTCACGTCACCATTGCCAAGATATCAAACCACAAAACATATTAAAAAACGTTTAGTCAAGGTAAGTGGTAAAATGATGATTCATTTCTGAGTTTTAGGAAGCACCTCTTCAAAATGCATGGTAACTGCATCAGTACTTCCTGTGGTCCCATTCCCCGCCTCTTTGTCATCCTCCTCTCCACTCTCATCATCTTCTTCCTCTTCACTCTGGTCGCCCTCTGTCTCTTCAACATTAACATTGTCCTCTGTCTGATCGTCCTCCTCGTCATTCTCCATCACTCCAACCATCCCCAACTCCTCGTCATCATCAACTTTGGAGTAATCTTTGGTTTTGGCGTATTTAAAGACAGCCCTCTCCTTCTCTGATCCTGCAATCAAAATATAGTAAACATGAGTGAACATGTATAGACCTCAGCTTGCTCTACGCCAAAACCTGTATTGCATTGTTTTGGACAAAGGGTCACAGCCCAAGCTCATTGGTTGTGATGAATGCTGTCAGGCCTCCCATTGGAAAAAAATCTCCTATTAGGATCAAGACAGCATGTGTTTGAGATTGTATGGAGGCCCTTCATTGATTGTGTAAAGGATCTGAATGTATCGTATGTTCAATAGGGTGAATAGGTGCAGTTCCCCAGACTGTGTAATTGTGTCTTTTCTGCATATTTTTTTTCTAATGACTTCCTTTAATTATAAAGAGGAAGCATGTTTGATGTTAACTTATTTTATTTTTTTATTGATGTATAACATTTTTGAATAGTAAAAAAAAAAAGTATTTCCATCAAAAGGAATACTACACAAAGTATGTTTTCTCATACTGCACTGGCTCAAAATAACACGTTAAATTATTGTAGCATAAATATGAATGCATTCATAACCTGACGTTAGTGAAATATGAGCTTATTCTTTATTTATTATATTTGCATCATCATTTATTTGTTGATTATATTTTGTGTTGTTGTTCTAAATTTTTAATTAACTTAAGTTATCAAATGAAAAGAGTTAAATTAAGTACAATAATTGTGAAATATTAAAGTGAAATACAAGTACCTCAATATTCTACAGTTTGTGTCTAAATGTCCGTAGTTTAGATAAAAAGAAAAAGTTGAAATTCAGTTTTCAGAAGTATTAATTCAAAACAAAACAATATGCTAAAGTAAAACCAAAGGAAGTTGAGTCTGCATATACATTTGTTTCATGAGGCAAATGCTATGTTCATATGCACAATATCTACAGTGCAGTTTATGGAAATAAACATCACAATTCCCAGGTTCTTCTAATAATGCAACAAACTATTCCCTCTGTTCAGAAAATTTAAAAAAGACATAAACTACACCAAGAAAATAGTGTAAATGACACTATTGTTTAAGTAAAATGATCTATGCAAGAATAAAGTAAATCTTTAATAGAATAAGGTCAAACGGAATTTAAAATGCTATACTGGAATAAAATATTGTAATGGAATTTATGTTGACTGTAACGGATGTACTGTATGTGCTATGAGCAAATGAATGTGAAGCACTTTACAGAAAACAGGAAGTGTCCACATTCCTACCTTAAGAGGATAAAGATAAGTAGGATTGCAAAGAATGATATACTGTATACAGTATATGTGTCTATGTTTAGGCAACTACTCACCCTCTCTGTGTTTGTAACTGTCGGTGACGTCATTCCTCCTCCTTGAACCGACCGACTTGGTGGAGATATATTGACCCACCCTTCTTGTGTCAGTTGAGATTTTCACCTTTGAGTTGTCAGCTTTGACCTGCCAGATCATAAAGAGAATAGAAACAAAATGCCAGAAATCATAACACAGACTCAGGAAAAATAAGCTATTTCCAACCGTGTGTGTTTTTTATTCACTGACCAGCCAGGCGACACAGTCGGCGTTGACCTCAGCGAACACAAATGGGGTGTCATATTTTTGGTTCGTCCCTCCATTTAAGATGGCTTTCACCGGGGAAGGACCACAGCAGTAAACACCTGCAGGGGAGAAAGGGTAAAAATCAAAACAGTTCATTTTCCACAGAGTAGTTTTGTGTAATGGGACTTTAAACCATTTTATGCAGGAATTAAAACTGTTACTTTGGTGCCAACTTTGACTTCAATTAAAAGTATTATGTCAAAAAATGTCATAAATGTATTAGTTTCAGCAGTGGCTCAGTCAGTAGGGGTTTGGACTGGGAATTGTTGGGTTGCCAGTTTAAGTACCCAACCAGACTTGGAATGTGGACTGCTACTCGGAGAGGTCCCAGTTCACCTCCTGGGCCCCTGCCGTGGTGTCTTTGAGCAAGGCGCCAGGCAGGTTTTTTTTGCTGATGACTCTTTTGATGTTTGGTGGATTGGATGATTGAAGTCTGATGAAACAAGACATATTGGCAACAATGTATTTATTAACAATTCATTTATTCATTTAAGCAGCATGTGGAGGAACCATACACGGCCCAAACAGCCTGTCCTGCTCACGCTGCTAACCAGCCTGGTCACACAGGTTGCTGGATGGCATCCCATTTTTCAACCAGCATTTGTTCCAAGTCAGCCAGCGTGGTTGTGTTGGTCACTCTGGCACGGACAGTACGCCTAAAGCTGATCCCACATGTGTTCAGTGGGGTTGAGGTCAGGACTGCAAGCCATTCCATCCTCTCCACTCCTACTCTATCGGTGCAGCAATCAGCAAAGCGTTCTCCGCGTCTTCTCCACACTGTGACCCTACGATCCAAGTGCTGTAGGCAGAATCTGGACTCATCGTTGAACATAATGTTCCTCCACATGTTGAGGTTCCAGTGCAGGTGGGCCTGACAGTGAAGGGCAGTCAAGGCAGGCGTCCTGGTGGCCGTACGAGACCGGAGATTGGCTACAGCATTGGCAGAGGAGAGTTGTCACATTTTTCATGGGCGCAACCCGCATACTCAGCTCCGCTGCTTCTCCCACAAATGCATGTTCCTCACAAATGTGGCACCCATTTGAACGGTAAGAAAACAGGCTTTCCAACGGTATAAGATGTATTGCAGAGAAGCTTTGTTACATCAAAGGAATAATCTACCAAACACAAATTTCCTTACTTTTGTGTTAATCTAGCTTAGTTCAAAGCAATAATATTAAGTTGAATCTATGATTTATTTAACCTTGATATTATTGCTTTAAACTAACCTAATACAGTTATGTGAAATATGTTGACATAATACATTTAGTTAAAGTCAACATTTCAGATTTTTCAGTGTAAAGTTTGTAATGTTATTGATTAAAATCATAATTATGTCTTTTTTCTCAGAAGAACTAAACAAGTCCTTTCTTCCCAGAGGAAGAATGATTTTTTATGTTGTATGATAGAAACGTGTCAGAGTTGGGAGAGTCCTCACCGTTGCTCTCCTCCTGTGGTGTTGGATCCAGAACTTGCCAACCGTCATATGTTCCATTATTTGCAAGATCAGGCCGCCTCATCCACGCCTCCGTCCACACATGGAAGTTCCTAAAACACGAAGTAACATTCATATAGAACTGGATGATATTTCATTAAACAGTATCAACTTTCAAGCAAATCTATTGGTGATATAGCCACCACTTAAGTAATCTAAATAAAAAAACAAGCAAAGCCCAAATTTGTCCGTTTGATCCATTGCGTTACCGGTTTTTGGAATGTGGATGAGTATGTTTGTGTTAGAACCAGTTCACACTTACAAGTGATAGAAACTGCCGGAAAAGAGAACCAGCCTTTAAAAATGGCACCAATCAATTTCTACATATCCACAAAGGATTATTT